>NC_041381.1:165647103-165661966 GCF_002162155.2 Triticum dicoccoides
TTGCCACTCGGGGGCGTGCGGTGGAACTGCTATGCGCCCGCATGCCACACGCCGACCGTGGTTGACGTCAAACACGTCGCGCACTTCGCCCCCCTCCCCCTCACAGTTCCATTTACTCCTCCCCACAGTTACTCACACAACCCACTTCGCATTTCAGACGATTGGAGGACAAGATGAGGGGAGAAGGCGACGGCGGAGGCGAAAGAGTCGACGGCGTTCGCGGCCATTGGTGGTGCTCACCGGACCGGAGCGGCTTCGCTGGAGCGCCTACAGATTGAAGGTAATGCTCACTCCCACTCTCATAATCCTTGCCTGCATTTTCTCCCCTGCCCTCCGTGTTCGATGCTACGCTCGAGATTCATAGAGATTCAGGCGGGTTTGTGATGCGCCGGTGTTCCCGTCGGCGGCGGAGTCCTGTGCTTGCCATTTTCGGTGGCACTGGGCAGTTTCGTTGCTGCCATGGTGGCGGTCACGCTGGTGTGGTTCGGCCTGTCCGGAGACACATACTGGTTGTGCGTTGGGATTGGGCCGTCGCTTTTCTATCTGATAGTTGTGCATTGCTTCGAATTGGTATTTGCGATCAGTTCGGGTAGAATTTTGGGGATGAATTTCAAGTCATTATAGTTGCCATTGAACCCTAGATCTAGTTAGTTGTTTTTCAAACTGCAGTATGAAGGCAAACATGGTAGTTTGAGTAACTATCATGACTGTATGGCAACTAATTTCCTGAATGACTGTGATAGTTGCCACAAATATGCTTTTCCATGTGGCAACTAATTTCCTGAATGACTGTGATAGTTGCCACAAATATGCTTTTCCATGTGGCAACTAATTTCCTCAATGGTTGTGATAGTTGCCACAAATATGCTTTTTCATGTGGCAACTAATTTCCTGAATGTCTGTGATAGTTGCCACACTGTAGGCATGGTAAAGTGTAGTAAATAGGTAGTCATTGCAGTTTCAGCAACCAATTGCACTGGATGGCAACTAATCTGCACATCAACTGTGTCAGTTGCCACATGGATAGCATATTTTTGTGGCAAATGGACTGTGAACACACTGTGGCTGTTGCCATGTTGTAAACAGGATAATGTGGCAAATTGGCTGTATAACATGGCAACTAATTTGCTCATCAATTGTGTCAGATGCCATATATATGCTTTCCATGTGGCAAGTATTTGTCTGAACACAGCATGTCTGTTGCCATGTTATAGTCAGGATAATGTGGCAAATTCATTGTACGGCAGACCCAGTTTCGTGTTTTGCCATGATGACTTGTGATATCTGAACATATTTGTCCGTACTAAATGGCAACTCATTTTTGATATGAGGTCAGTGTGTACGTTGCAATTTTAGGTTGTTCAGTAGATGTTTTTCATCGCTTTTTTAAATTCTGTGTTGCATATTAACATGGCAATTTCAACCTAGCACATTTTGCCCTTGAACACATGGCAAGTCATTTTTGTATGAGGACAGGGTGTGAGCTGCCACTTTTTAGGTTTGTGCAGTGGAATATTTTGTGGATTTCTTTCGTAATATCTTGTGCTAACATGGCAACTTCAACATTTTGTTTTTAAGTGCATTTACAATCTGTACATTTTTTTTCAAATGTAACCAATGTGCTTAATTGCCACATTTATGTTTTCGACAATCATTGGGGGGTGCGTGCGTGTTCATGTGATATTTGCATTCACTAGTTGACATTTTCACTCGAGCCCATGCGGTAAGTACATTCTGTTAGGTGGCAACTGCTTACTTCCTACATTTCATTTCCACCTTGACAATTTGGTCTGTTCTTACCTCAGCAAAATGGCTCGCGGCGATCATCAAAATGATGATGATGATTTCATGGATCCACCACAGCAGAATCGGGCAACTGGATGGAGAAAAGATGGCAACGAGGTAACTGTCCACACCCCTCCTCCTCCTGCATATGTTATTGGTTGCCACCTCGAGCTTGCAGTTGTCTGTTATGAACTAAAATTTTATGACAGTGAAAACATGGCAACAACTGATCATTTGTCTGTTTTTGCAGAAGAAGAAACATACTCGCAATAGGGCCTCGCAGGAACGACTAACCTCATTGACTGACAGATTTACCGACGATCAAAAGGGAGCTGCTGCTGAGATGGGTATGCAGGATCTGATGAATGTCTGGTGCACGAATCTAGTTAACCCTGTATGCAACTGGCTTGGTGAGATTTACGACCCCGCCTCCAGGGAATTTGTGATTCCGGGACGTGGAAGACTGCCGTTGAACGAGGAATCTGTGTTCTGCACTTTGGGTGTGCCCCATGGAGAAATCAAAGTCCCGTATGAGGTCAATAACAAGATCGAGGAAATGTTGTTCCCCTATTTGTTTCCTGGGTTGGAATCCATGCTGAACACGTCTGTACTGGCAGATTCGCTGTAGGCCATGACAACCCATGGCGAGGTTTTTAAGATGAAACTACTCATGTACCTCATCTCAGTTGTTTTTGCGCCAACCACTTCTCTTCTCCCAAGCAACAAATGCTTCCCCATCCTGGTGAATGACCTATCTTTACTACATTATTTTTCTTCAATCTTTTGGCTCCGATGTCATGTGCAAGCTAGTCACTGCCAGTTTTTTTTGATGTTTTTTCCATTTGATTTCTGATGCGGCAACTCGTTGTCCTGAAAATTGTATGGTCTAGGCGAAACTGAAAGATGTGAAGATCATGAACTGGTATAAGTTCATTGCCGATTTCCTGCATGATGCATTCTCAAGCAAGATGTACCAAAAGGGTTGTCGATTGCATTTAATGGTATTTTTTTACCAGTCCTTTCTGTGAACACTCTTTTAACACCTTTTATTCATGCATGGCAACCTGATCATAACAAGATGGCAACTGCTATCATGACAATATGGCAACTGCCCTCATGAATATGTGGCAACTGCCATCATACTATGATGGCAACTGCCATCACACTATGATGGCAACTGCCATCATACTATGATGTCAACTAGCACATACAGATGGCAACTTCTTCTTCTCTCTTTTCATTCACTTCAACTCGATGATCGTAGGAACATACATTATCCTGTTTTTTTGCAAAATACCATGATGGCAACTGATATTTCTTTCTTTTTAAAATTGTTGTACATCAGCTCATGTATGTCGATTGTCTTGATCTGTCCACCGCAGATTTCACTGGGACAGGAGGCCCGCCGCCTACACACAAGTTTGCTGTTTCTGGGTGGACTTACGATGCTGTCAAGGCTGTGCTTGCTGCAGACAGGTAACTGATACCAAATATGGAAAACTGCAGGTTAGTTCTGGTTTCTTTCTCTACATGGCATTCTTCAATTTTTTGCGGCATAACATATGAAAAAATTGTCATGTGGCAACCGTCTGTGGTTAACAAGAGATGACTACCTTTGTTAGCCATGGCTATCTGCGCATGGTATCCATGTCTCACTCCACATGGCAACTCTGCCATTCATGCTGAAACTTATATTCGCACCTTCTTTTTTTGTTGTATTTGCAATACATGAACTGATAGTCAGTGTTCATCATTCTCTCTCTTACATCCTAGCTATTTTTTGGTTATTTCCAGCTGATGGCCAAGCATGCTATAGACTACAGCGTGTTTGGGGGGCCTCAAAATTTTGGAAAGTGGATGGACGTGCACTCAGCTCCGTCTTGCCCTACTGAGGTAATCAAAGATATATATCTATTTTTGCCTTGAATTATTTTTGATCTCGTGCAAGTGACTGTAATATGGTTGGTTATTACTGCTTCTTGTTTCATGCACAGGCGAGGGCACCTGTTGAGCATCTAATTAGTTTGCATCTGGAATGACCGGCTTGCTCGGGAAGTTGGTTGAGGGGTGGAGATCCCTTAATGGCTCTGACAGCGACGCGGTTGCGAGGCAGTTCACTGCATTTGTCCCAGAATGGACACATCGGCCAACTGGTTGCCGTGGCCGGTATGACTACAACAGTTCCCAAGAGCTTGCTGACACACAAGATGAACTAGATGGAGACGCTGGTCTCAACAAGGATGACAACAATGACATGGAGAATGTGCAACACGACACCGATGATGATGAACATGTTGAAGTTCGTGCAGGTGGTAAGAAGGGCAAGGATGCACCAAATGTCCCCTCACCGGAGAAAGTCAAAGAACATACGGCTGCGAGAGGCGAGGGGGTGTTGCCATCAAAGAGGGGGAGGGCTCCAGAGGATGTTGGGAAGGGTTCTCCTGGCAAGAGGTCTAGGACCGATCCCGTAGCTGCTAGGAGGAGGTCCGACTTTAATTTTAGTGTTTTGTTTTGTCTATATTTTTGGAATAGACTGACCCCTTTTTGCATTTGTTTTTGCTAAGTGCGGCAACTAGTTCGCTGTCTGAAAATTGCCACCTTTTTTTGCCTCCATCTTATACGTGTAGTGAGGCGACAGTTGGTGGACGAGCAGTTACAAAGAAATAGGCACCAACGCCAACCCGTGTTTCTGCTCGGTTGAACCAAGGTTCCCCATTGCTGGTGACACCCCTTCCACCAGGTCATCTCCTCGTACGACAATGTCCAACACCGGGGATCCTGTCGTGTTGCCAGACCTGAGAAAGCCAGTCAAGAAGTAGGTTTTCCATGTGCTTTCATTGCCATGGTGCTATATTTTTTATTTTTCAATGCATCTGTTCAGCTTGCCACATGAGCTTCTGTCATCATTCCCACATGACAGCTGCCGTTTTTCAAATGATTTCATTCCTTTTTTAACTGCATGGCAACTCCTTCTTGTTTTTGCATGGCAACTGCTATCTAGGCCAAATGGCATCTCTTTTTGTACCTGTATGGCAACTGCTATCTTTGCATTGGCTTGTGTGCTCACCACATACCTAGTTTTGAAAATGCATTCCTGGCAGATCAGACATTTTTATCATTCTTCAAGTTGGCTAGCATGGCAAATCTTGCTGGATTTGCATGGCAACTGCTAACTATGCCACATGGCAACTCATATTCCCCTTACATGGCAACTACCAGCTTTTCCACCTACTTTTCATTTTTTTAGATTTCTACCATGGCAAATATTTTTTGTTTATTTCTTAATACCTTTTTCATGTGCTTTCTTTTTTGCAAGGTGAAGAAGACTACTACACGCACGGCCAAGCATATCATTAGGGACCCACTCGAACGCCTTCATTCAAAGTTGTCGACAGGGGGCAACTCAGATGTTCATGAGGCGCCAGTCGACAAAACTGCTGTTGCACCGTCAACTGTTCCCACTAACTCCGACACAAGTGACCGACCATCTCCGCCGGTTGCAGATGTGCAGGCTAGAACAACAGGCATCCGTACATCAGGGAGTGACGAGTCGGTATCTGCCAGGACAGCTGAAATATTGCCCACTCTTCTGGCAATGAAGGATGCTGCTGTGAGCCATGCCACCCCATCAGCAAGCATTCAAGTGGACGCTCCCGAGACCAACCTAAGCAAGGAAGATTCCCGCTCATCTGACACTGATTCCAAGCGCGTGCATGGTGGCACTCCTGTGTCCACGACAGAAGTGGCTGAGGCGGCAGTTCATAATGATATGCCATCTACAGGTGAGAGTCTTGGCACAACAGCTCCAGCTCCTGTCGGTGCAAATACTGCTAAGGCGACTGTTTCACGTGCTGGTCTTCCACCTAGGCGTCGTAGCCCCCGCAAGCAATCAACAGACATACCCAATGCACCAGCTGTAGCTAGGAGCAGCAAAGATGAGTCTGGTTATGTTCCAGCGTCCACACTGTTCTCGCCACCTGCCAAAAGAAATGTGATGGAGAAACCGGAAGACCGGAGCACAACTGATGCAGGTGTCAAGCCGGGCACGATTGACGCAGGTGAACATCCAGAGCAGACTACGCCTTTACCTACAGTGGAAATCCCCAGCTTAAATGTGCGCACTTCCAAGCTCCCAGTCAATGTTCGTGTCCCCTGCAGCCCAAACAAGAAGATTATCAAGAAAGCTGCGGCTGATACCGCTGACAACATGCCCCGCCCTACAAATAAGCCCGATCATTCTGCAGCGGTCGATTCAGATATGTTTGTTGATCATTCACCCTTGGATTCTGCCCCGCAAGTTGTTCACGATCCGGCCAGTAGGCATGAGAGGCACCCAATGGCCTTCACTCCACAGAGCATCAGCCTTGGCATTAGTCAAGATCAACCTATGGTGCCAGATCCTATGCCAATTGCCTTTGCTTTCCCGGGAGGCATGCCCGCAATGATGGCGCAACCAATGGTCGAGGGCAGGAAAGCTGTCAAGTTCGCAGAGCCGATCGTCCAAGGTACATTTCTTATGCGTTTATCTTTTTATTGTATACACCTGTGTAGTCTGACTTTTATCCCAAGCATTTTTTTGGAGTTCTCATTTGTGATGGCAACTGTTATGTTATGACATGACAATGGGATTTGTTGCACCATGTCACCTACATTTTTGTTGCCATGCTGCATTTTCCATTCGGCAACCACATGTCAACTGAAAGTCGATACAACATGGCAACTATAGTTGTTGTCACATGGAAACTACATGGCAACTGGATCTGCTGCACCATGTCACTTACAATTTTGTTGCCATGCTGCATTTTCCATTTGGCAACCACATGGAAACTGGAGTTGACACAACATGGCAACTATAGTTGCTGTCACATGGCAACTACAGTGCACTACACATGGCAACTGGATTTGCCTCCACATGGCAACTTCCTACTTTTTGTACCTACATTTCATATCATGCACCCTTTATTTTCACACTACATTTGTTTTGTTTTCCAGGTATTCTAACCCACTTTTTGATCCTTGCAGGCACCCTTGAGGAGATTTCATCGTCACTTGATGAAGCTTACCGCAGGATCGAGGAGGCAGCATTGCAGAGGAGGTCCTCATGAGTTCAGGGGCAATCAAGTTCCAATGTGCATGCAGATACAGTATCTGAGGATACCATTAGGAGTGCAACCCCTAGTTCTGTGAGGCAGCAGAGGGTAGTTCACCCACCTCCCGCGGAAGACTATGAGCCCGAAGTCAAGGCCACAAAGGAACAGACCCAACTGTACGGTATTGTCAAGCGATTTGGAAATGCGAGGGCCAGTAACAAGCACATGAAGGAGCTGAAAGTGTAATGACCACATGACATAATCTCTCATTTTGCTTTGCTCTTTCTACCATTCATAATTTTTTTCTACTTTCTAGATATGATCCGCTTACGTTTTAGTTCTTCCTTTTTTTACTTAGTAGACATGATTCTTCCATGTTATATGATTTTCATACAGCTCATGTTTGGACAGAACCAAGGTCATTCAATGTGAAGCGACGTACATCGACCTGGGTGATCTTGCCGAGTCCGTGAGGCCACTCGGTAAAATGTCGACGAATGTAGTTGCATGTCGTATTGACTACATCAACAAGCATATGGATATGTCTCCCGACAAAACAATCATGCACTACAGTGTGACCTGCAAAATCTGGGATGGTGACTTCCACCAAAAAATCCCGAGGAAGAATTTTGCTGTGCACGGTGAATTCAAGCTCACAGTGAAGAAATGTGTGAGTACTCCTCCCCTGTTTGCACTTTTTTTCCCATGGTATGTTTTTTTCCAGTAGCTGCAATCTGTTTATGTGGCAGATGTTTCATGTGGCAACAACTGCCATGTAAACTGACTTTTTGATTTGCATCCCCGTGCAAACTTTGTGGCAACTTCAAAGTAAAATACAGGGAAACTTTGTTCATACATGGACGGCAACTTTCTTTTAACTACCCACTATAACTAAACATTCTATGTGATTCTACTTTTATTTGTCTCCTTGTTGTTCTTCACGTGAACTCTGCTTCTCATTTCCTTCATTTTACTTGCAGGTCTTGTTCCCCATGTTCCAGGAGCTTGCACCACATGACCAACACGACAAGTGTGGTCACCACTACGCGATCTGCCTTGACCTGAAGAACCAACACTTTGAGGTGCTTGATTCAATGCGTTCGACAGCTGATGCAGACCTTACTACGCATACTGAATTCTTCATCAACAACCTCAAAGAGACATGGAACCGTCACTACAAAAACTCAAAGGTCCAGATCAGACATTTTCCAATTGAGTACGTGGCGACTACGAAGCAAGGGAACACGTAATTTCCTACCTCTTTCTTCATGTGCCCTTTTACACCAATCCCACCCCTCTTTTTGTTACATCTGAATTGAAGTTTACTATTGCTATCTATGTCCTTTTGCGAGTTCACCTGATTCTTTTTCTTGTGTAGGATGGACTGTGGCTTTCACACGTTGGAATACCTTGCAAAGTGGGAAGGTAGACTGGTTCCTGTCGTCACAGCTGCAACGGTTGTTGAGCTCCAGAAAATTTACACATGGAACTGGTTGACGAATGAAGATTTCAACAAGCGGTCCGTGATGACCCGCAAGTATACGGGATAGTTGTAGCCTCTTTCGATAAGTAAGAATGTCGAACCCAACGAGGAGCTAAAGGTAGAACAAATATTCTCTCAAGTCCTATCTGCCACTGATACTACTCTACACAAGCTTAGTGTTCGCTTTACCTAGAACGAGTATGAAACTATAAGTAATTTGTAGGTGTTGTTGGATAGGTTTGCAAGATAATAAAGAACAAGTAAATAAAAAGTAGGGGCTGTTTAGATAAAGAAGCAATAAAGTAAATATAGCGAGTGTGGAAAAGTGGTGGTAGGAGTTGTGAAATTGCCCCTAAGCAATTGACTACTTTACTAGACCGATAGCAAGTTTTATGTGGGAGAGGCATAAGCTAACATACTTTCTCTACTTGGATCATATGCACATATGATTGGAACTCTAGCAAGCGTCCGCAACTACTAAAGATTCATTAAGGTAAAACCCAACCATAGCATTAAAGTATCAAGTCCCCTTTATCCCATACGCAACAATCCCCTTACTCGGGTTTATTCTTCTGTCACTCAAGCAACCCACTATAAGCGAATCATGACCATATTACAACACCCTACAGCGGTACTCCCTCACGCTTGCGCGACACGGAGGGCACAATAGGACAGCAACATAACCACAAGAAAATTAAACCAATCATAGCAATTCATCAATCACCGGTAGGATAGCAAAAATCTACTCAGACATCACAGGATGGCAACACATCATTGGAAAATAATATGAAGCATAAAGCACCATGTTCAAGTAGAGGGTACATCGGGTTGCGGGAGAGTAGACCGCTGGATATAGATGGGGTAAGGTGATGGAGATGTTGGTGAAGATCGCGGAGGTGTTGGTGAAGATCGCGATGATGATGATGGCCCCCGGCGGTGTTCCGGCGCCACCGGAAGCAAGGGGGAGAGAGACCCCCTTCTTCTTCTTCTTCCTTGACCTTCTCCCTAGATGAGAGGAGGGTTTCCCCTCTGGTCCTTGGCTCCCATGGCGTGGGAGGGGCGAGAGCCCCTTCGAGATTGGATCTATCTCTCCGTTTCTGCGTTCTCTGATTCTGCCCCTTCACCGTTTCCTTTATATCTGGAGATCCGTAACTCCGATTGGGGCAAATCTTTTGCCCAGATTTTTCTCATAAAATTAGGTTTCTTGCCGCAAAAGAAGGGAATCAACCGCCTTACGGGTGGCCCACGAGAGTGCCAGGCGCGCCCAGGGGGGTGGGCGTGCCCCCCTGTCTCGTGGCCACCTTGGGCACTGTTTCGCGTTGATTCTTCCTCCGGAAAATCCCAAATATTCCAAAATAATTCTCTGTCCATTTTTATCCCGTTTGGATTCCATTTGATATTGGTTTTCTGCGAAACATAAAACATGCAACAGACAGGAACTGGCACAGGGCACTGAATCAATATGTTAGTCCCAAAAATAGTATAAAAAGTTGCCAAAAGTATATGAAAGTTGAATAATATTGGCATGGAACAATCAAAAATTATAGATATGACGGAGACGTATCAGCATCCCCAAGCTTAATTCCTGCTCGTCCTCGAGTAGGTAAGTGATAAAAAAAGATTTTTTATGTGGAATGCTACCTAGCATAATCTTGATCATATGTCTAATCATGGCATGGATATTAAGACACGAGTGATTCAAGGCAATAGTCTATCATTTGACATAAAACAATAATACTTCAAGCATACCAACCAAGCAATTATTTCTTATCGAAATAACATAGCCAAAGAAAGCTCATCCCTACAAAAATCATATAGTCTGGCTATGCTCCATCTTCGTCACACAAAATACTCCCATCATGCACAACCCCGATGACGAGCCGAGCAATTGGTTCATACTTTTTAACACGCTTCAGCCTTTTCAACTCTTACGCAATACATGAGTGCAAGCCATGGAAATAGCACTATGGTGGTATATGGTGGTGGTTGTGTGGACAAAAAAGGGAGAAGATAGTCTCACATCAACTAGGCGTATCAACGGGCTATGGAGATGCCCGTCAATAGATATCAATGTGAGTGAGTAGGTATTGCCATGCAACGGATGCACTAAGAGCTATAAGTGTATGAAAGCTCAAACTGGAAACTAAGTGGGTGTGCATCCAACTTGCTTGCTCATGAAGATCTCGAGCGTTTGAGGAAGCCCATCATCGGAATATACAAGCCAAGTTCTATAATGAAAATTCCCACTAGTATATGAAAGTGATAACTCAAGAGACTCTCTATATGAAGAACATGGTGCTATTCTGAAGCACAAGTGTGGTAAAAGGATAGTAACATTGCCTCTTCTCTCTTTTTCTCTCATTTTTATTTTCCTTTTTTATTTTTCATTTTATTATTATTATTTTCTTTCTTTTTGGTGGGCTTCTTTAACCTCTTTTATTTTTCATAAAGTCCGGAGTCTCATCCCGACTTGTGGGGGAATCATAGTTTCCTTCATCCTTTCCTCACTGGGGCAATGTGTCACGCCCAATATGCGACCCTATCCAAAAGTAACTCGAAGGTCCCACCAAGGATAGACCTGCATATTGAAACGCTTTTGCAAGGTGGATATCATTACATAAACATTACATAATAGATGGGGATACATACATAAGGCATACAATGCCACATGAATACAACATCACAAAACATAAGAGCATCATCCAACTACGGATGCAACACAAACAGAAACTCAAACGACATCCATCCTGCTAGCCCAGGCTGCCGACCTGGAATCTATCCCCTGATCAAAGAAGAAGCAGAAGAAGTACTCCAAAACAAGCAAACATCACTCTCGCATCACGATCATGGCAAAACCTGTACCTGCAACTGTTGTTGTAGTAATCTGTGAGCCACGAGGACTCAGCAATCCCATTACCATGGGTATCAAGACTAGCAAAGCTTAAAGGGAAAGGAAGGGGTAACATGGTGAGGCTGCAGCAGCGACTAAGCATATATGGTGGCTAACATACGCCAATAAGAGCGAGAAGAGAAGCAAAGGAATGGTCGTGAAGCTAGCAATGATCAAGAACTGATCCTAAACTCCTACTTACGTCAAACATAACCCAAAGACCGTGTTCACTTCCCGGACTCCACCAAAAAGAGACCATCACGGCTACACACACGGTTGATGCATTTTAATTCGGATCTGGTGTCAAGTTATCTACAACCGGACATTAACAAATTCCCATCTGCCTATAACTGCAGGCACGGCTTTCGAAAGATTATACCCTGCAGGGGTGTCCCAACTTAGCCCATGATAAGCTCTCGCGATCAACGAAGGATATTCCTTCTCCCAGGAAGACCCGATCAGACTCGGAATCCCGGTTTACAAGACATTTCGACAATGGTAAAACAAGACCAGAAAACCTCCCGCTGTGCCGACAAATCCCGATAGGAGCTGCACATATCTCGTTCTCAGGGCACACCGGATGAGCAAGACGTCGGGTTGGCATAGACCCTGGTTGCCCAGGGGGCGCCGGACATCGCTCGGTTTGGACCAACACTTAGACAAGCACTGGCCCGGGGGGGCTAAAATAAAGATGACCCTCGAGAGCGCGACTCCCAAGGGAAAAAGGGCTAGGTGAGGCAAATGGTAAAACCAAGGTTGGGCCTTGCTGCAGGAGTTTTATTCAAAGCGAACTGTCAAGGGGGTCCCATAAATCACCCAACCGCGTAAGGAACGCAAAATCCGGGAACATAACACCGGTATGACAAAAACTATGGCGGCAAGAGTGGAACAAAACACCAGGCATAAGGCCGAGTCTTCCACCCTTTACCAAGTATATAGATGCATTAATAATATAAGAGATATTGTGATATCCCAGCCAAAATCCTATCCACCAAGGAGCAATCTTCAACCTTCACCTGCAACTAGCAACGCTATAAGAGGGCTGAGCAAAGCGGTAACATAGCCAAACAACGGTTTGCATAGGAAAGGTGTCAAAGGTTAGAGGTTCATGGCAATATGGGAGGCTTGATGAGCAAAAGATAGGTAACGCAGCATAGCGATAGAACGAAGCAACTAGCATAACAATGATAGTAGTGAGATCCAGGGTAGCGGTCATCTTGCCTGAAATCCCGCAAGGAAGAAGAACGAGTTCATGAAGAAGATGAAGCCACGAAGACGAACCAAGCGTAGACGAACGAATCCTCACGATCGCAACGAAACGGGAACTATCGAGAAGAAGCACACAACATGGTAAACACACCACATATGAACAAGGCATGATGCACAAACAAGCATGATGCATGACAAGGCTACATGAAGCTACTCTGGCAAAAGATGATGCAAACAAAAGCAACACATCAACGCAAGTTTAAATGAGGCCGGGAACAACATATAACAATTCCGGTAAGTCCTCATATGCATATTTTGAAATTGGTCCAGATCTGAACAAACCTTATGTTCAAGTTGTTAAACAGCAAGTTAAGCTGAACCAAGATGATCTACACGAAATTCTAGTCAAGTTACATATAAAGTTCATTTAGTTCGGAGCTACGGCCTAGAAGATATGAGTAAAACAAGTTAAACATGGCATTGATGCAAAATGCATACAAACATCAAGCAAACACCTCAAAACATGGATGCAACATGATAATATGAAACTACATGCAAAATCAAGCAAGTTTCATATAGAGCACACTCAAAACGGAGCAACGGTTCAACACACACACACTATACAAGTTATAGCAACAATCTGTCCAAAACAGCAACTAGGCATATTGCAAGCACCAAAACAATATGCTACAGCATCTCAATATGAAAACAAAAGACATGGGCATGATGTACAGGTAAAGCATAACAAAACATGAACACTGAGCCATCTCCAGAAATCACTAGAACATGCTCAAACACACATGGCAACATTACAAATAATAACAGTTCAGACTTTGCAGGAAATAACATCAGGTTGCAATGTTTAGAGCTATTAAACAACATGTTACAGGAACTTATAATGTTAAAAAAATACATGGCATGAATCTACTAATTGCATAGATCAAAAGTCCCTTACTGACCATGAGCCAAAATGATCAGAAGATATGATGGCACCCATGTAAACATAGCAAGTTATATGACAGATTCATACATGGCAGGAACAACGATAAGTAGGCATGTTGGTGAGCTTGTACCACTCACCACAGAGCAATACATGGCATGGCAAGGCAACCAACAGTAAGAATTCATGTTTGTGAAGCTAAGCATGGCAATAGCAACTTCATAGAGTGCATGTATCACTAACAACAATCATGGCAACAACTGAACTTAATGTTAACAGGCTGATAGCAACATTATATAGCAACTTTGGAGTAAGATATGAACAAGCTACAGCAGGCTATAAATGCAACCAGGGGCATGGATGGATAGAGCATGACATGTAGAACAAAACACCCTTAGTGAACATCTCGAGATTATGCATAGAATGACTTGTAGCAGCAGGTTTACATAGCATCACAAAATAACAGATTCAGCCTAGCAAAACAGCAACAGCAAGTACCCTACTTAACAAGCTCGATTCACTCAGCACAACTCATTGCATGACAAGATAAGCATAGCATCAGCAAGAAGACATGTTTACGAAACAAACCAAGGCGAGAACAAGTTCATAGCATACAAGGATCAACTACAACAACCTTGGCAAAATTGAATAACATGTAAACAATCTGCCAGGAAACATTTTGAAGCAAAAGTAGAGCATGAAAAGGACATGCTAGACTACTCCATAATTGCAAACAGGGGCATGAATGGATAGAGAACAACCATATGTTCAAAACATCCTTACTGAAGTATCTCAAAATATGCATGCATCTCTCTGTAGCATCAAGTTTACATGGCATAAAAATAACAGCAGAACAGGGACTAAAATCAGCAACTTCACGAAGTCTAGTTTGCATGCTTGTGCTAGTCACCACAGAGATCACAAAAATACATGGCATACACCCCTGTAAAGATGGCATGGCATAGTTCAAAACACATGTAGACATCAACCTCATAGGATGCACACATCAATCATGGCAAAAATGACAAAAGAGCTAGTTCTGTTAACAGACAACACACAACATTATGAAGCACTCTTGCAACGATGATTCAGGCATCAAGATGGACTCAAATGAACATGATGCAATGGAATGAAATGAAGTACTCGTCGAGTCGAACAATTTGACATATTACACGCATGAAACGGAGCAGTATGCACAGAGTTATGATGCGATGAACATGGCATGATAATGTCAAAAACTTCGGGGACTTAGCAGAATAATCACCTCGCGGGCTAAGGTTGACCGCGGCACGGTTTTCGAGGCGACGGCGGATCTCACCGGAGATCGGTCGGAGGGAGGCCGGAGGAGGCGGGGAGATGGCCGAGGAGGCGCGGCAGAGGCGGATCCGGCCGGTCCCATCCCGGATCCGGCCGGGGACGGCGGCGAACGGGCGCAGCTCTGGCGTGGAGGCGCACGGCCGGGGCAG
>NC_041381.1:165662263-165667021 GCF_002162155.2 Triticum dicoccoides
CGCACGCGGGCCGGGGCGGGCCTGCCCAGGGCCCCGCGGGCCGGCGGCGCGATAACGGCGGCGGGACAGGTGGTGGTGTCTGATTGGGCGGGCGGCGGAGGCGGACATGTCCGGTCGCCGGGCGGACATGTCCGGTAGCGCGGAAGGGATGGATCTAGGGTTTGCCCGAAAAATTCGGGGGAAGGGACTGATTTATAGGTAGAGGGAGCTAGGAGAGTCCAAATGAGGAGAGATTTTCGCCCACATGATCGTGATCGAATGACCGAGAGCATGGAGGGGAGTTAGATGGGTTTTGGGCCACTTTGGAGGGGTGTTGGGCTGCAAAGAGAAAGGGGGGTTTTGGGCTACGCGGTTAACCGTTGGAGTATCAAACGACCTCCAAATGGCACGAAACTTGACACGCGGTCTACCGGTGGTATACCAAGGCAATTTGGCAAGACTCGGTCCATTCCGAGAACGTTTAACACCCGCTCACAACGAGAGACAAAAGGGCGATGCTGGAGGACATAGGAGTGCCGGATCGCAAAACGGACAACGGGGAAAAGGCTCGGATGCATGAGACGAACACGTATGCGATGCAATGCAATGCACATGATGACACAAAGCGAATGATTACATGGAAAAATGCAACACGCAAGCAAATGACATGGCAACGACGGCGAATAACTGGAAGACACCTGGCGCATCGAATCCGGGGCGTTAGCACACTCCTCCACTAACAAGAGATCTCGTCCCGAGATCTTAGGACCTAGACGGAAAGGAAAAGGGATGCGGTGAAACAAGAACTCAAGAGAAGAAGCAAAGAATCGAGAGCACTCGAGAAGAAGAAAGGAGCGACGAGAATGACGAGAATCAAAAGCTCACGGAATCAGATAGGCTATGAAACCACTCCGGTTAGAACGAGATAAGAAACGAATAAGACTGAAAGGATTTAGGCAGCACTCTAACTGAACATCGAAAGAATAGAACAAGAACTTGAGAGGATGGAATGATACTTGATGAACTCTTGAAGAATGAATTAAATCATGAAGAACCACCGTGAAGAACTCTGGTACAAAAGGATGACGAAATAAGATTGAAGGATGAAAGAATAAGATGAGCCTTGCGATTATTTAGATGGAGGTTCCGACGAGATGGCCGAGGAAAATTGAACTCCAGGAAAAGAAAAGACGAAAAGACTTGGAACTAGAATTTATTCATCAAGAACAAACTCTGAAGGAAAGGTTTAATCACTCTGATGAAATAAGAATAAGATTTATTGTATGCTTATCCTTCATCAAATTAAATTGATGACAAGCAATGGATTTTGCATACTAATTATTCTTCTTGAAAAGGATTAGGGGAAAAATGGCGCAAAACTGAGAAAGTCTTCATGAACCACCGTAAGAATTCAAAGATGACTGATGAAAGAGGAAGAATCACCGGGAAGAATTAGAAGAACAAATATGCTAGAGGGGATTTAGATATAAGGGAACTAGAAGAACTCGAGATGATAAAGAACATTTGAACGAAGCACTGGGATAAATAGAGAACGATAACTGGAATGATGGCCTCCGAAAAAAGAAATGGGAAAACAACTCCTGACATACTCCGGATGGGTAAGAAAAGAATATCTGACGAACGGAATAATTCGCGAGGATAACATGAAGCAAAACCTCCCGCTGTGCCGACAAATCCCGATAGGAGCTACACATATCTCGTTCTCAGGGCACACCGGATGAGCAAGACGTCGGGTTGGCATAGACCCTGGTTGCCCAGGGGGCGCCGGACATCGCTCGGTTTGGACCAACACTTAGACAAGCACTGGCCGGGGGGGTAAAATAAAGATGACCCTCGAGAGCGTAACTCCCAAAGGAAAAAGGGCTAGGTGAGGCAAATGGTAAAACCAAGGTTGGGCCTTGCTGGAGGAGTTTTATTCAAAGCGAACTATCAAGGGGGTCCCATAAATCACCCAACCGCGTAAGGAACGCAAAATCCGGGAACATAACATCGGTATGACGGAAACTAGGGCGGCAAGAGTGGAACAAAACACCAGGCATAAGGCCGAGTCTTCCACCCTTTACCAAGTATATAGATGCATTAATAATATAAGAGATATTGTGATATCCCAGCCAAAATCATGTCCACCATGGAGCAATCTTCAACTTCACCTGCAACTAGCAACGCTATAAGAGGGCTGAGCAAAGCGGTAACATAGCCAAACAACGGTTTGCATAGGAAAGGTGTCAAAGGTTAGAGGTTCATGGCAATATGGGAGGCTTGATGAGCAAAAGATAGGTAACGCAGCATACCGATAGAAAGAAGCAACTAGCATAGCAATGATAGTAGTGAGATCCAGGATAGCGGTCATCTTGCCTGAAATCCTGCAAGGAAGAAGAACGAGTCCATGAAGAAGATGAAGCCACGAAGACGAACCAAGCGTAGACGAACGAATCCTCACGATCACAACGAAACGGGAACTATCGAGAAGAAGCACACAACATGGTAAACACACCACATATGAACAAGGCATGATGCACAAACAAGCATGATGCATGACAAGGCTACATGAAGCTACTCATGGCAAGAGATGATGCAAACAAGAGCAACACATCAAGGCAAGTTTAAATGAGGCCGGGAACAACATATAACAATTCCGGTAAGTCCTCATATGCATATTTCGAAATTGGTCCAGATCTGAACAAACCTTATGTTCAAGTTTTTAAATAGCAAGTTAAGATGAACCAAGATGATCTACATGAAATTCTAGTCAAGTTACATATAAAGTTCATTTAGTTCGGAGCTACGGCCTAGAAGATATGAGCAAAACAAGTTAAACATGGCATTGATGCAAAATGCATACAAACATCAAGCAAACACCTCAAAACATGGATGCAACATGATAATATGAAACTACATGCAAAATCAAGCAAGTTTCATATAGAGCACACTCAAAACGGAGCAACGGTTCAACACACACACTATACGAGTTATAGCAACAATCTGTCCAAAACAGCAACTAGGCATATTGCAAGCACCAAAACAATATGCTACAGCATCTCAATATGAAAACAGAAGACATGGGCATGATGTACATGTAAAGCATAACAAAACATGAACACTGAGCTATCTCCAAAAATCACTAGAACATGCTCAAACACACATGGCAAGATTGCAAATAATAACAGTTCAGACTTTGCAGGAAATAACATCAGGTTGCAATGTTTAGAGCTATCAAACAACATATTACAGGAACTTATAATGGTAAACAAATGCATGGCATGAATCTACTAATTGCATAGATTAAAAGTCCCTTACTGACCATGAGCCAAAAAGGATCAGAAGATATGATGGCACCCATGTAAACATAGAAAGTTATATGACAGATTCATACATGGACGAAACAACGATAAGTAGGCATGTTGATGAGCTTGTAACACTCACCACAGAGCAATACATGGCATGGCAAGGCAACCAACAGTAAGAATTCATGTTTGTGAAGCTAAGCATGGCAATAGAAAGTTCATAGGGTGCATGTATCACTAACAACAATCATGGCAATAACTGAACTTAATGTTAACAGGCTGACAGCAACATTATATAGCAACTTTGGAGCAAGATATGAGCAAGCTACAGCAGGCTATAAATGCAACCAGGGGCATGGATGGATAGAGCATGACATGTAGAACAAAACACCCTTAGTGAACATCTCCAGATTATGCATAGAATGACTTGTAGCACCAGGTCTCAATAGCATCACGAAATAACAGATTCAGCCTAGCAAAACAGCAACAGCAAGTACCCTACTTAACAAGCTCGATTCACTCAGCACAAGTCATTGCATGACAAGATAAGCATAGAATCAGCAAGAAGACATGTTTATGAAACAAACCAAGGCAAGAACAAGTTCATAGCATGCAAGGATCAACTACAACAACCTTGGCAAAATTGAATAACATGTAAATAATCTGCCAGGAAACATTTTAAAGCAAAAGTAGAGCACTAAAAGGACATGCTAGACTACTCCATAATTGCAAACAGGGGCATGAATGGATAGAGAACAACCATATATTCAAAACATCCTTACTGAAGTATCTCAAAATATGCATGGATCTCTCTGTAGCATCAAGTTTACTTGGTATAAAAATAACAGCAGAACAGGGACTAAAATCAGCAACTTCACGAAGCCTAGTTTGCATGCTTGTGCTAGTCACCATAGAGATCACAAAAATACATGGCATACACCCCTGTAAAGATGGCATGGCATAGTTCAAAACACATGTAGACATCAACCTCATAGGATGCACACATCAATCATGGAAAAAATGACAAAAGAGCTAGTTCTGTTAACAGACAACAGACAACATTATGAAGCACTCTTGCAACGATGATTCAGGCATCAAGATGGACTCAAATGAACATGATGCAATGGAATGAAATGAAGTACTCGTCGAGTCAAACAATTTGACATATTACACGCATGAAACGGAGCAGTATGCACAGAGTTATGATGCGATGAACATGGCATGATAATGCCAAAAACTTCGGGGACTTAGCAGAATAATCACCTCGCGGGCTAGGGTTAACCGCGGCACGGTTTTCGAGGCGGCGGCGGATCTCGCCGGAGATCGGCCGGAGGGAGGCCGGAGGAGGCGGGGAGATGGCCGGGGAGGCGCGGCGGAGGCGGATCCGGCCGGGCCCATCCCAGATCCGGCTGGGGACGGCGGTGAACGGGCGCGGCTCCGGCGTGGAGGCGCGCGGCCGGGGCAGAAGACGGCG
>NC_041381.1:165667553-165719148 GCF_002162155.2 Triticum dicoccoides
CAGAAGACGGCGGCGCGGGGCGCGGAGCGGCGCGGGCGCACGCGGGCCGGGGCGGGCCTGCCCTGGGCCCCGCGGGCCGGCGGTGCGAGGACGGCGGCGGGACAGGTGGCGGCGTCTGATTGGGCGGGCGGCGGAGGCGGACATGTCCGGTCGCCGGGCGGACATGTCCGGCGGCGCGGAAGGGATGGATCTAGGGTTTGCCTGAAAAATTCGGGGGAAGGGACTGATTTATAGGTAGAGGGAGCTAGGAGAGTCCAAATGAGGAGCGGTTTTCACCCACACGATTGTGATCGAACGACCGAGAGCATGGAGGGGAGTTAGATGGGTTTTGGGCCACTTTGGAGGGATGTTGGGCTACAAAGAGAAAGGGGGGTTTCGGGCTACGCGGTTAACCGTTGGAGTATCAAACGACCTTCAAATGGCACGAAACTTGACAGGCGGTCTACCGGTGGTATACGAAGGCAATTTGGCAAGACTCGGTCCATTCCGAGAACGTTTAACACCCGCTCACAACGAGAGACAAAAGGGGGACGCCGGAGGACATAGGAGTGCCGGATCGCAAAACGGACAACGGGGAAAAGGCTCGGATGCATGAGACGAACACGTATGCGATGCAATGCAATGCACATGATGACACAAAGCGAATGATGACATGGCAAAATGCAACACGCAAGCGAATGACATGACAACGACGGCGAATAACTGGCAGACACCTGGCGCATCGAATCCGGGGCGTTACACAATGCTCTAATAACGATGATCATCACACTTTTATTTCCTTACAACTCAATATTACAACTCTATATCTCGAACAAAGATATGACTCTATATGAATGCTTCCGACAGTGTACCGGGATGTGCAATGATCTAGCATAGCAATGACATCAAAAAACAGGCAAGCCATGAAAACATCATGCTAGCTATCTCACGATCATGCAAAGCAATATGACAATAAATGCTCAAGTCATGTATATGATGATGATGGAAGTTGCATGGAAATATATCTCGGAATGGCTATGGAAATGCCATAATAGGTAGGTATGGTGGCTGTTTTGAGGAAGATATAATGAGGCTTATGTGTGATAGAGCGTATCATATCACGGGGTTTGGATGCACCAGCGAAGTTTGCACCGACTCTCGAGGTGAGAAAGGGCAATGCACGATACCGAAGAGGCTAGCAAATTGCGGAAAGGTGAGTGTGCGTATATCCATGGACTCACATTAGTCATAAAGAACTCATATACTTATTGCAAAATCCTACTTAGCCCTCGAAGCAAAGTACTACTACGCATGCCCCTAGAGGGATAGATTGGTAGGAAAAGACCATCGCTCGTCCCCGATTGCCAATCATAAGGAATACAATCAAAGAACACCTCATGCTCCAACTTCGTTACATAACGGTTCACCATACGTGCATGCTATGGGACTTGCAAACCTCAACACAAGTATTTTTCAATTTCACAATTACTCAACTAGCATGACTCTAATATCACCACCTTTATATCGCAAAACTATTGCAAGGAATCAAACATATCATATTCAGTGATCTACAAGTTTATGTAGGATTTTATGACTAACCATGTGAATGACCAATTCCTGTCATCTCTCTAAATAGATATAAGTGAAGCAAGAGAGTTTAATTCTTTCTATAAAAGAAATACCCACGCTCTAACAAATATAAGTGAAGCAAAAGAGCATTCTACAAATGGCGGTTTTCTATGTGAAGAGAAACAGGCAATTCAGACTTCAAATGATATAAGTGAAGCGCATGAAGCATTCTATAAAGC
Organism: Triticum dicoccoides; assembly: GCF_002162155.2. NCBI lineage: Eukaryota > Viridiplantae > Streptophyta > Magnoliopsida > Poales > Poaceae > Triticum > Triticum dicoccoides. Next base: position 165,669,341 of record NC_041381.1, read on the forward strand.
CATACTCAAAAGATATAAGTGAAGTGCAATGAGCATTCTATAAATCAACCAAGTACTATCTCATACTAGCATGGTGCATAAAAGAAAAATGAAAACTAAATGCAAAAGACGCTCCAAGACTTGCACATAATGCATAAACGAAACGAATACGAAAACATACTGATACTTGTTGAAGAAACAGGGGATGCCTTCCGGGGCATCCCCAAGCTTAGACGCTTGAGTCTCCTTGAATATTTACTTGGGGTGCCTCGGGCATCCCCAAGATTGAGCTCTTGCCTCTCTTCCTTTTTCTCATATCGAGACCTCCTCATTTAGACACTTCATCCACACAAAACTTCAACAGAAAACTCGGTAAGATCCGTTAGTATAATAAAGCAAATCACCACTCTAAGTACTGTAGCAAACCAATTCATATTTTGTTTTTGCATTGTGTCTACTGTAATATAACTTTTTCATGGCTTAATCCACTGATATAAATTGATAGATTCATCAAAACAAGCAAACTATGCATCAAAAACAGAATCTGTCAAAAACAGAACAGTCTGTAGCAATCTGAACATCCACCATACTTAGGATACCCCAACAATTCTACCAAAATTAGGAAAAATAAACAATTTGTATAGAAAGACATTGCAAAAGGAATCAGAACCAATTGATGTTCCATATAAAAATGTAAAACCGCGCACTACAGCCAAAGTTTCTATCCTGCACCGTACAAACCAACAAGCATTGTAAACATCCTAAAGGCAAACCTTGGCACATTATTTTTATAATACAATGGAATTGTACAAGGGGAAAATTATTTTTTATGAAAATTTTCTGTAATCAAGATTCACAAAGTTTCCGTGAGCATGAACAAAGTTCAAGGCTAGCTCCCACTTCAACAATGCTTGTCTTTCTCAGTTTCACTTTCCTTTTTGAAAAGTTTTTAGGTTCCCCTCTTTATTTATTTATTTGTTTTTAAACTATATCAAAGCACTCAATAGAAATAAATGACTCTCTAAAACTTCCGGGTTGTCTCCCTGGCAGCGCTTTCTTTAAAGCCATTAAGCTAGGCATTTAGTGCTCAAGTAATGAATCCACCTGGATCCCAAGGTATATCAAAGCCAATTTTAATTAACAATAATTTGTAATTTAGTAGTGAGCACAAAGTAACATATATCATGCAACAACGAAGACTAACTCTCTTCCTATGCATCGGCATGTCATAAAAGAACAATTCATGCACACATAGTAAAAGCCAATGCATAGTATAAGCAGTTTCTTGCAATTCTATCGTGTTGGAAACATAGAGAGGTGGAGATATAGTTCCTCTCTCATAATAATTGCAAGTAGGAGCAGCAAGCACATGCATATTACAGTCATCAAAATCATCATGTGTAGTAGTAAAACGCAACCCATCAATACAATCCTTAATAAGCACAAACTTCTCCAATATAGTGTAGTTTGGAGAATTCAAAAAGATAGTAGGACTATCATACGTGGGTGCAATAGCAACAATTTCATGTTTAACGTAAGGAACTATAGCAAGTTCATCTCCATAAGTATAATTCATATTGGTATCTTGGCCACAAGCATAGCAAGCATCATCAAAAAGGAATATTTCAAGAGAATCAACGGGGTCATAGCAATCATCCTTCGGTAAGCACGAAGGGGAATTAAACAATGTATGAGTTGAAGAGTTGCTCTCATTAGAAGGTGGGCACGGGTGATCAATCCGCTCTTCCTCCTTTTGTTCTTCTCTCTCTTCATCATCTTTTTCATCCAATGAGCTCACGTTTCATCAATTTCTTCTTCCATAGCTTCCTGCAAAATATTAGTCTCTTCTTGGACAGCGGAGACTTTCTCAATAAATGCATTAATATTGTAATTGTATTCATAATTTTTATAACAATATTTAAGTCTAGCAAAATTCTCAGATCTATCACCACCATCATAAAGATTTTCAAACTCTTTGAACATAGATTCAATTTCATAAGCACCCATAAAAGCAACGGATTCTTCTATTTGTTCCACATCATAGTAATCATAGATACCATTAGCATAAGAAGATAAGGTTTTATTATCATTAAATTTGCATGAAAAGGGAAGGTGTGGAGCCTTCATCCTAGAGCAACAAGTAATATCATATCTAACGCATATTTGCCTAGCATACCACTTCAATAAATGAATTTGATCCCATAATAGTTTCCCTTTTTGTGTCAAGCGATAATCCCTGAAGTATTCACGTTGATCCAATATTACTCCCATTACATAGTTGAATGGGGTTTTCTCAGGATTATCAAAGTAGTACATAATATCTTGAACATAACGAGCATCGAGGGTTTTAGGAGGTTCCCCATCTCCATGAGTGGCAAGTACACCTAATTTTTTTGGTATTTCGTGTTCCATATCCATAACGAGAACAACTTAAAATAGCAAATAAAAATTACTTAGTGATAAAGCAAACAAGCACACACGAGAATATTCACCCCACGCTATGACTCCCCGGCAACGGCGCCAGAAAAGGGTCTTGATGACCCGCAAGTATACGGGATAGTTGTAGCCTCTTTCTATAAGTAAGAATGTCGAACCCAACGAGGAGATAAAGGTAGAACAAATATTCTCTCAAGTCCTATCTACCACTAATACGACTCTACGCACGCTTAGTGTTCGCTTTACCTAGAACGAGTATGAAATTAGAAGTACTTTGTAGGTGTTGTTGGATAGGTTTGTAAGATAATAAAGAACAAGTAAATAAAAAGTAGGGGCTGTTTAGATAAAGAAGCAATAAATTAAATATAGGGAGTGTGGAAAAGTGGTGGTAGGAGTTCTGAAATTGCCCCTAAGCAATTGACTACTTTACTAGACCGATAGAAAGTTTTATGTGGGAGAGGCATAAGCTAACATACTTTCTCTACTTGGATCATATGCACTTATGATTGGAACTCTAGCAAGCGTCCGCAACTACTAAAGATTCATTAAGGTAAAACCCAACCATAGCATTAAAGTATCAAGTCCCCTTTATCCCATACACAACAATCCCCTTACTCGGGTTTATGCTTCTGTCACTCAAGAAACCCACTATTAAGCGAATCATGAACATATTGCAACACCCTACAGAGGTACTCCCTCACGCTTGCGCGACACGGAGGGCACAATAGGACAGAAACATAACCACAATCAAATTAAACCAATCATAGCAATTCATCAATCACCGGTAGGACATCAAAAATCTACTTAGACATCACAGGATGGCAACACATCATTGGAAAATAATATGAAGCATAAAGCACCATGTTCAAGTAGAGGGTACAGCGGGTTGCGGGAGAGTAGACCGCTGGATATAGATGGGGGAAGGTGATGGAGATGTTGGTGAAGATGGCGGAGATGTTGGTGAAGATCGCGGTGATGATGATGGCCCCCGGCGGCGTTCCGGCGCCATCAGAAGCAAGGGGGAGAGAGCCCCCCTTCTTCTTCTTCTTCCTTGACCTTCTCCCTAGATGGAAGAAGGGTTTCCCCTCTGGTCCTTGGCTCCCATGGCATGGGAGGGGCGAGAGCCCCTTCGAGATTGGATCTATCTCTCTGTTTCCGTGTTCTCTGATTCTGCCCCTTCATTGTTTCCTTTATATCTGGAGATCCGTAACTCTGATTGGGTGAATCTTTTGCCCAGATTTTTCCCATAAAATTAGCTTTCTTGAGGCAAAAGAAGGGCATCAACCACCTTACGGGTGGCCCACGAGAGTGCCAGGCGCGCCCAGGGGGGTGGGTGCCCCCCTGTCTCGTGGCCACCTTGGGTAGTGTTTCGCGTTGATTCTTCCCCCGGAAAATCCCACATATTCCAAAATAATTCTCCGTCCGTTTGTATCCCGTTTGGATTCCGTTTGATATTGGTTTTCTGTGAGACATAAAACATGCAACAGACAGGAACTGGCACTGGGCACTGAATCAATATGTTAGTCCCAAAAATAGTATAAAAAGTTGTCAAAAGTATATGAAAGTTGAATAATATTGGCATGGAACAATCAAAAATTATAGATACGACGGAGACGTATCAGTCCGGAGCACGCGAGTTCGTAGAGGAAGCTGTCAAGAAAGTCATCAAGAAGTACAAGTGATCACGTGGTGCTCCATACCCAACGCCTACCTTATATTCTGTTGCCGAGGAATGTAAGGTACTATCTTTTGTTCTCGTCAAAACTATGTCCGCGTGCTATGTTATGACTGCAACCCCGCGTAGCCTAGTATGTAGTGGTGGTGTGTGAGCGACATTTGAATATTTTCTGTAATATATGTGTGGATGTGAACCTATTTAGGCGTGACAGCAAATATGTTTTATGTTTATCATTATTATTATGGTTTCATCGTTTGTAGCACCAGTTTGTTGTTTCGAATGCGTCTACGATGTTTTAAAACATGGCAAATGTAGTTCATCAAACATGGTTAGTGAAAGTCATCGTCGTTTTTCATTTGGCTATTTTGCTTCTTCTTTTTCATCGCTAACTGCACCGGCTAGCATGGTAGTTTGATCATGTAGCCATAACCTTTCCTGCGGTTGATGCACGTTACGTTTTTTTCAACTTGTTTCCCATACATTGCACACAACACACTATGTGTGAGTAAACCGTGTCCAATTAACATGGAAATATATGCGATGTAGAGTCATTGTAAATAACATGGCATATTTCAGTACAGCTAACATGACAGATTCAGTACAAACAACACGGCAGATTCAGCATAAACAACATGGCAGATCCAGTATACTTAACATGGCAGATCCAGTATAATTAACATGGCAGATCCAATACAATTAACATGGCAGATCCAGTATAAAATATCATGGCATATTAAGTATAAAATATCATGGCAAATTAACTACACATAACATGGCAGATTAAGTACACATAACATGGCAACTGCAGTTATCCATTCAATGCATTTTCCGTCAACTTCTGATGCCCCTCAAGAGTCATTCTCCCATTTTAAATTTTTTTAGCACGTCTAGATTACAAAATAAAATTTCACCAAGGACCATGTCACAGTGCCCCAATGTTGATTACGGATTGCCCGTCCCTTTCTTTGTTTTCTTATGTTTTCCTTGAATCTCCAATCTTGATTTGTATCTTATCTCTTTTGGACGCCCCTTTGTGATGGAACGGGGCGGGTTCCTGACCTATGTTTGTGTGTTTGCTGTTCCAGATCCTATCTCCGAGTTTTCAGATGATGGCCCCGTGGACGAAGGCACACTTGATGTGCGGGGGAACCTGTGTAAGGCTTCCTCAGCTTTCCTCTTCTTGATCTCATCAAGCTCTCTTTTTAGGGTCTTCCTGTGTTTTTCTGGGACTCTCGCTATCTCATCACTCTTGCGCGCTTCATCAATTAGCTCAGCATAATTCTTTGTCAACACAACGTGCCTCACGGCTTCCATGGATGACTCCGGTCTCTCGTCATGCACAGCCAGAACTGCGTTTGTTGTCTGCGGCGCTAACGCGTCGTCAGCGTTCCAAGTCCATCGCCGCCTTACGGAATGGCGGGGCATCCATGTCACCGCGTTCATGTCCATTACTTTTAGTATGTGACAGCACACAATGCCGTCCCGTTCAAACTTGCAGCATTGGCAGTAGTATTCGCCTTGGCCTATCGAGGCTTTCACGAAGTAGTTCCTTCCTTTGTCCGGGTCTTCGGGTTCTGAATCTGACATGCCCAAAACAGAACACACCTTGAACGTATGTTCGTCCACCTGGAAAGCCGTGAACATGCTGGCACGCTTTATTTCTTCCTGGAATCTGTAAGTTTTGTGTGTTTTTTGTTAAACTATCGTGCGTCCTTTTTTATAGCACCTTATGTTGTCATGGAAAATAGAAATACATTTCGTTTGAACATGGCAACTGTAGTACATTACACATGGCAACTGTAGTACATTACACATGGCAACTGTAGTACATTAGACATGGCAACTATAGTACATTAGACATGGCAACTGCAGTACATTTTCAACTGGCCATTGTCATTTCCATACCAACATTCCCAATGGAAGCACAATGCATAAAACATGGCAACTGCATTTATTAAACATGGCAACCGCAGTTGAGTAAACATGGCATTTGCATTTCAGTAAACATGGCAATTGCATTTCAGTAAACATGGCAAATGCAGTTCAGTAAACATGGCAACTACATAACATTTTCAATTGACATTGGCATTTGCATAACAACATGCCCAATGGAAGTACAGTGCATTAAACATGGCAACTACACCTGAGTAAGCATGCAAAACAATAGTTCATTAAACATGGCAACTGCAGTTGAGTAAACATGACAAACAGTAATTCATTAAACATGGCATCCACATATCATGGAAACTTCATTGCATTCTATATGGCATCTACTGCCTTCATACTTGTGCAAATAAGATTGCAACGCAACTGACTTGTTAAAGATCTTGTTGGTGTATATCTTGCTCATTTGCCTCTCCATCGGTAAATACGTTAGCAATTTTGGATACTTTAGCACGGTGTTCGCTTCTTGTTGTAGCTCAGATCCTAGTATTTTTTGTTGCAAAGTTGTGTACTGCTTGGTAAACTGTAGCAATGAGTTGCCAGGGCTCACGTACCGCTTCAAAACAGCATTGAACCCCTCGCTGCGCTGCGTAGTCTGCAGAAACGGAAGAAGCACTGCATGAAGTAGGCCGGCACCCAGTACATTCGCTTCTCCCACAGGCTAGCAAGAGTCTTGTTGTCTTGGACTTGATATGTTTCAATCATGGCCATCCAGCTCCTTTCAAACTCCTCCACCATCAAGCTATGGTCCATGCACAGCTCGAATGCCTTGTGCAGCTCTGAACGGTCATCAAAGAACGGTCCTAGCGTCTCCTCAGCCTTCTTTATAATGTGCCACCTGTAGTGCCTGTGCACTGCCAACGGAAAGACCTCCTCTATGCCTGCACGCATGCTAAAATCCTAGTCTGTTATTATGTTCATTGGAGCAAGTCCATCCATGCACTCCAAGAAGGTCTTGAATAGCCTACCCATCCGTGTCTTCGTTCTGAACGAGCCCGCGTCCGAACTGCAACGACTGATTGTGGTTATTTATTCCTATGAATGGAGCGCATGGCATCTTGTACATATTAGTGAGATATGTCGCATCGAATGAAATGCAATCTCGGAAATGTTTGTAGGCTCTTCTTGCAGCACCATCCACCCAATATATGTTCCTGACACGGTCCTCATCATCCAACCTTATCCTGTAGAAGAAATCTGGATCTTCCTTCGCTTTCTCATCAAAGTAGGCCATTGTGGCCTCTATGTCAGCCAACTTGCTCTCTCTACGGTACTTTGCCTTTAGGTTTGTGACGTTAGCTGGTATGTAGGGCATGCTACTCAGAGTCCCTTTTTTGCTATGGATGAGTGATAGTATCTGGACCATTCTTGATGGACCGACGTTACAATCATGTAGCAGCTTTATGAATTTCTTCTCGTGGGGGGTGAATCCTCTGTGGGCGGTCAGAAATTTTACTAGGTCGAACTTCTTTATGAGTTTGTGGTTGTGCTTGTCAAAATATTCAGTTACCACCCACTGTGCTCCATCTACATTTAGCTTACACCGGACAGGGATTCTGTCTTGAGAATGATACCTCTCTTTCGTTCCGGAACGACAGGCGCAACACCTTTCCCCTTCTTGTTCCTTCGTGCCTTGTGGCACCTCATCTCACCTCTGTTGTACTCATTTGTTTTCTTAATCTTCCTATGGTATTTGGTGTTGACCGCAAACCCATGGAACTTTGCATATGTCTGGTAGAATTCCTTTGCTTCTGCGAACGATTCAAATCTCTGCCCAACGTACGGTGGCTGAGGTACCACGATCTCTGATTGCCCACCATATTCATCCCCTTGTGCTTCCTCATCAGTTTCATCATTCACTTCAGTATCGGAGGCAGTTTCATCTACTTGAGTGTTGCCAGTGCTTGTGTTCAAAGGGGTGCTTGTCGGCATTGCTGGAATGGTTGCCATTTCCGACTCTGACTCGGCATTGTTTGCGGCATGATTGTCGGCTGTTCAGAGATCCCCGCAGTAGATGTCCCCGCGCCGCTGTTCACTGTAGTTGTAGGCCCTGTAATAGAAAAAACAGGTACGAGCGTAAGATTTTGCTTGAATAACATGTTTATCGTAACGGAGCACATCAACTTCAAGTGATTTGGCATGACATCATTCAAACAGCAAGCCATGAGTCTGCATGTGGACATGCATGGCAACTGTAGTTGTCCAGTCATGGCAACTACAGTGCAACAAACATGGCAAACTACTGTTGCCAATGCATGGCAACCAGCTCCTTTCAATACGAAAACTTGGATTCTATATGCATGGTAGCTGCAGTCCTACATACATGGAAAATACTGCTACCAATACATGGCAACCAGTGTGTTCTAGCATCAAAACTCATTCTAGGCTTGAGCTCACTAGGCAAATGCGATCAACCATTAGTGCTGCACACATGCTTTTAGCAGTTGGCAAATTCCGAAGACAATATATGACTCATTGCACACAACCACTTGCTAGCGTTTTCTGCTTGATTTTTTCCACCATCACTGCTATAAATCTTCTTTTTCGTCACATGCTATTGCCACAAAAACAAATGCAGTGCTCTTTTGTGGTTCAATTTTTTCTTACCTTGTTGTGCTGCATGTGCCCATCTTGTGTGGTCTGTCACACCAAATTGACGTGCTCTATCTACAATCTGTGAAGCTTGCCACGAGACGTTTGCCGGGGTACCACCACCGTAATAACCTGTAAGCATGGTAGTAGTTGGTCAATACATGGCAACTGCAGTTTGTCCTGGCATGGCAACTACAGTTGTCCAGGCATGGCAATTGCAGTTGTCCTGGCATGGCAACTGCAGTTGTTCAGTCATGGCAACTGCAGTTGTTCCTTCATGGCAACTACAGTTGTCCAGGGAGGACAACTACAGTTGTCCAGGGATGGCAACTACAATTATTTATTCATGGCAATTGCAGTTGTCCAGTCATGGCAACTGCAGTTGTCAACTATGCTCTTTCTGCTAATTCACCGTCCGCAACTTCAATTTTTTATGGACTCACCTGTGTATGACGTCGATGGCAGGTACAGGGGTGCCGCCTGATGCCACGTGCTGCATGAAGGCTCTGCATTTTTTTCCCGACATAACTCGTGAGTCTTTTGCCAACCTTTGCAAGTTTATTTTTCATGTCCAGACCAATATGTGTTCTTTTTCGTATGCGTTACCTTGATTTGCCACATTAGATAGTTGAAGTTGGCTGCCCTTACATTTTTCAGTGTTAGCGCCCTGTGACTGAACTTGCCATGGAGCCCCCCTGAGTGTGTTTTGGTCATAAGAACCTGCGAAAAAATGACAGTGTAGGACATAAGTAGAATGTCATCTTCATCGTCGCGAACATGGCAAATGTTTTTTTCTTTGTTATCATGCATCATACCAATGCCTACGTACTGTTCTAGTAGTGGCAGCAACGGCCCTGCAGAAATGAGTTGACTATACTCTGATGCATCCCAAGCGGGCGTTTCTGGCCTTTGGGAACCCAAATGATCAGCGCCATTTCCGTGATTCATTCTTATCGTGTCTCGTTTCTGCCAATGTGTTCTCAATCACTGCATGAACAAGAACGCATCAACAATCCATATAAATTATATTCTTCTGCTGCTTGCACGTAGAAGATAACACAATGTTATCACATTTTCATGCGTAGGCAACCAACACATCACGACAAGTAGGACATGCACATCCACTCTCTTTTTCTAAAATCTGGGTGCTAACTATCTGTTCGATTCGATGGCAACAGCCACGACAATAGGATGGCAAGCAACAGGTTAACATGGTGGCAGTTAACGACAACGACAGGTGGCAACTGACGTTAGACACAAGTGGCAATTAATTTTTCCCACCCCCATTATTCCAAATTTGTCATTTCTCTCCCTTTTTTAGGGATTCCTACGCATCTATTTCATTACCAACTACTTGCGTCAATCAAACTAAGAACTTAAGCTAATCTCAAGCGCAGTACATGGCAGATCTGGTGTATTGCAAATGCGAAGACACACAAAACCATGTAGTGTTTTTTCCCTATAGCGTGGATCCAGTCGCCACCTTCGTCGGCAAATTTGCAATTTTCTGCCCAGAAGAAGGATGAGAAGCAGTAGGAGATCGAGAGATTCACCTGCTTTTAGCTGATCGTCTTTGGAGGGCGGGGTTGGAGTGGGGGGCGGGGGTGGGGGAGGGTTGGGGTGTGGTTTGCGGTGGGAAGGCCCTACGGATCTGCTCTGGTTGCCATGGCAACCAGAGGAGGCCGGCGATGGAGGTAGGGGTTCGAGAGGTGGGGGACGATGGCGGCAGTCGGGAGTGGGGATCGATCGGAGGCCGGGAACGGCTGGGTCGTGCGGGCAGCGGGGCCGTCTGGCCCGGACGGGGTCGTGCGGGCAGGTTTGCCACACACCGAACGTGCGGGCTGTGCCTTTGCGCGCCCGGACGCGGTCGTGCGGGTGGGTTTCCGTCCATGGCACACGAGGCGTGCGGCACAACCATCCGATACACCACACGTGTGGCAGTTATCGGGACCCAAAAGTAAGTGATAAAGTTTTAGAGTTAAAAAACATGTCATACCTATGTAGCCGCATCAATCAAATCAAGGCAGCTCTCACCTTATAAACACAGTAAAAACTACGAGATGGAAATAAGTCAGATCAACGAATGTTTCCCCATAAAAGAATTTGTTTTTCGTTAGTTGTTGACAAGAAATAGAACATCTCCAGAATATGTCACTCTCTTTGTAGCTCCGTAATTCATGTTGGTGGTCAGGTTGGCTGGTGATGCCCATTTTATGAGAGTTGGGTTGTCTTGGTTTTAGCCTGGTTTTCTTTGAATTAACCTGGCAATTCTCATTTTATTTTTAATCAATAAAATGGCAAGTCTTTTGACTCATTTCAAAAAGAAAAAGAAATATTGAACACTATGGTGTAAATTTTGTCTAATGGTATCACGGTCGTGTTGGAACCGGATTGTCCCAAGGTGATGACATTAGTTGTTCTAGATGGTTAAACTTCGCCAATCAAAACCCAACAAATTAATCGCTATGTGTTGTTCCATTGGGATCCATAACTGATGTATTCAACGTATTCTTTTTGTTTATCGTTGGTATGTAGTAGTACAAGTATGGATAATGTTGGCTAAGTGACCTGTTCCCAAACCAAAATTCCCCCCTCGCGTGCAAAAAAAGAAAAAGAAAAATCCCAAAATCTAAATCGTACGCGCATGAGATCTATTTGAAGAGTCCGAAATTTGGTTGCCTAAAATGAGGGTAGCTTTCAAGCTAAACGGTACTACAGTACAAAGTTGAGTTCTTTTCTTTTTTCGATAAAGGGTGTCTTTTATTGATTCATAATGAAGCATCAAGGGGATACAAACATAATAAGTACACCCGGCCTCTGCATAACTAGGATGCACACAGCCAACATGAACACACATACACACACACACAACCCCGCGAGCAAAGAGCAAAGACATAGAAGACCAAAGCTATGCCATGCGGAGGGAAAAAAAGAAAAAACATGAAGCGATCAAAACAACGATCAACGATATACAACGACAACCATCAGCACAAACAATCCCTTGACAACATAGGGACTATTAGAAAAGTTCTTCAAAAGCAATGCCTCCAGGAAGGGAACAGCGTGCAAACGCCGTCATCGCCGGATCCAACCACTGCCGGATCATGGGTTTTCACCCTGAAGATCTAGTCCGAGCAACCTCCAAACAATGCCTCAACAGGTAATGGCGCAAAAAACACCGTCATTGTCGGGTACAACCAAATAGGGTCAGCCCTAGGGTTTTCACCCCGGAGCTCGAGACTAGGTGCTCAAGCAGCACCACTCAATCGAAGTCATCTTATGTCATCTCCTCCGCTTGTCATGGTCTCACTGGCACACTGGCAGCTTACACGCACGGTCCTGAACGGCACAAAAAGGCACTAAACAGCGAAAGCTCGTCGCCGCACACGCGACAAATTCTTTGACGAGAGAGGAGGATCACGAGAACCGCCAAAATGCTGAGTTTCTGACACTCCGGCAGTCTCGAACCATCCTCATGAGTGGCATCCGATGGCTGATCTACACGAGACGACGCCATCACGTGCCGCCACTAGCTCCGTCGTCTTTGCCTTTGGCAGCAGATCATCCTGAGGGGAGGACATGATTGCCGCCGTGCATCGACTCTAGCCCTCCGACGAATGCGTCCAGCTGATGTCGCATCGACGAGCCACCCGCCGGCTGCGAGGGTGGCGGTCGCGACATCTACCGCAAGGCCACCACCACATCCCTTCACACCCTGATTCTGAAGATGTGCCACAAGAGCAACGCCGGCCCTGGAAGTGGCTCTTCAGATTGGGAACCTAGATCATGGTGGCCGCCGGTGTTGCTGCTTTGTACTCCTCTGCATTTGGTTGGCGCAGCCGTTGCTTCCACTGCTTGGTGAAGCCGCATCATGCCAACGCTATCAGGGAGAGTAGAATCCTGCTGCACTGCATCCACTGCCTTGAGTCGCCGTCGAAACATCGCCATCCGCGTCCAATCAGCCACAGGGACGGAGCCCCGCCGCCGCCGGCAGCCGCGCGAGCAAGCCCGGCGGCGCCGCTCGGCGGCGGCGAGAGGAGGGCGCGTGGGGAAGGGGCCGAGAAAAGTGGATCGCGCTGCCGCCCGAGTCGCCCGAGACGCGGACGACCAGTTGAGTTCTTTTCTATGTGATGAAACTAGTGTCTTGTTCGGACTCCACCATATTTCTTGGATGCCAAGGTTACAAAGATCAAAAGTTAGTTGTGAGCCCCCGTTCCACCGCCTATGAAAAGTGCTCTCCGCGTATGTACCGAAATGTTGGTGTATTATGCAAAGTAGTTATCTCAGTAAATAAAGTAAATAAGATGCTTTGTCGGAACCGGAAACGCGTTCAAGGGCTCGTCTCCAAAACAGAGTCGATTGATTAGCTTGGAGTAGTTATATAATGACTCTCATAGCATACGCATTGATCAGCACAAGGAACAGCACGCCGGCCAGTTCCAAGCAGCAGCGACGTTCCCTGTTTGGTCCTCGATCGCCTGCCAACATCGGCGGCATGGCGCTCCTGAAGCGCAGCTTCACCGCAGCGCTGCTCGACGAGGACGACGAGTCGTCGTACCCGTTCAAGATGCCGGGCAGCCTCGCGCGCACCACCGCGCCGGTGGCCAAGATGATGCGGCTGTGGAACTACAAGCAAGGCTCGGGCCTCGGCGCGCGCGGCCAGGGCATCATCGCCCCTATAAAGGCCATCCAGCATTGCTCAACCGCCGGCATCGGCCACTCCGAGACGACGTACAAGAACGGCCTGCATGGCGCGCCGGCGCCGTCGCCGCCGCCCCAAGACGAGTGGCACGAGTCGGCGGCCGTCTCACGGGCCCTGGGCCTCGAACGGGAGTGCTACGAGAAGACCCTCGCACTGCTGCGCGACGTGAAGCTTCAAGGCGACGACAGCGTGGAGACGGCGGAGGCGCTGGCGGCGATCGTCAAGTCCGAGGAGGTGCTCCGGGGGAAGAAGCGCGCACCAGGGGCGTGGAGGGCCGCGCTGCCTACTCCGGCCGTGCAGCACATCGTCGAGCGGGTCCTCACGCCGAGGATCGCCGTGAAAGCGCGAGAGTGGGAGCCGTTGTGGAGCCCAGGCTGCGACCATTGGTTACGCCCGTGGATCCCCTTGATCGGACACTTGCCGGAGAGCCTCTACGGCACCGTGGAGAGCAAGATCAGCGGCGGCAGCCTCGACATCATCTCGCCATGGAAAGACTACTTGGGCCCGACGCATTGGGAGATCTTCTCCCGGCGTCACATCCTGCCCAGGCTCACACGATGGCTGCAACAGCTGAAGATCACACCACCAAAGCAGCGCGACACTAAGTTCCGCGAGGTGATGTCGTGGACGCCTCTCCTGCGCACCCAAGACGTGGTGTCGATCCTAGAGCAGGAGTTTTTCGGCAAATGGGAGGGCGCGCTGCGCCACTGGCTGCAGTCCGCGAGGCCGTCGTCGGGGGAGGCCACGGCGTGGTGCGCCGGCTGGAAGAACCTCTTCACCCCGGAGCTGCTTGACGACGAACGCGTGCTGGCATGGCTGGAGTCTGGCGTTGCCATGGTGGATCGAGAAACGGAAGACCTCAACCGCCTTGTTTGTCATAGTTGATAGTACTAGTCTGCTACAAGCCTACAACAGCTTGTGAGGTTGTAGTCACTTATGATCAGCAATGTAATGGTTGTAGTCAGTTATGATCAGCAATATAATGGTTGCAGTCACTTATGATTACCAATGTAATGGTTGCAGTCACTTATGCCATATATGACACTCAAAAGCAATACACTATTGCAGCACAGATGCTTGAATGAAAATTACAAAATAGTAAAGGAGTCCAAATCCAGATTTGCAAATTTTCGTGAATTTTTGCAGTTCTACGTGTAGATTTTGTGACAGTGTAAAACCAGGCACAACAGATCTTCAGCTTTCGACAAGCAGTTTGTCAATTGATTAAACCAAGCATTTTGCATAACAGTACATCCTTTTCCTGAGATATCCAAAGATTCGAGGCCTTCAGGGCGCCAAAGGCAGCTTAAGCTTAATATCATGGCGATTAAAGAAACATGTTTATTTATTATTTGTCTATATACTACCCTTATATTGATCTAAATATGGACCGTCCCACCAGAAAAATTCCAATGTTTAGTGAGACTTGGGTTCATCATATTCATAAGTGCATTTTTGTGATAAATAGCAACAAGATTTGTACTACTCACTACTTTCTGTGTGTGCTAAAGTGAGAATACTTCCTTTTTGTTTGGATTATGGAGCTAGTGGCCACATTTACGGCATCTCCAACGGCAACCCGTAAAAATCCTCCCGCATCCGTCCGCAGACAGGGGGACTACTATGCGGACACGGATGCGGGAGGCAGCCATCCAACGTAGTCGCATACATTTTCACAACAACTCGAACCAACAGAACGAAATTCATTCAAACAAGTCCGAAATTCATATAAACACGGCCGGATTACATATAAACATACCATATTTCATATAAACATGACGGGTTTCATTACAAATACATCAAAGCGGTCCTAAGCGGGCTCGGCGTCCGGTCCTCGTCTCCGATCATCAGCCCCGAGAACTGAAACTTCACCGTCTTCGATCATCAGCTCAGCACATCAAGCTTGGCGTCGAAGGGAGGGGAGGAGCGGTGGCCTTCCTCGGACACGAGCGGCGGCGACCGTCGGCAGCACTCGCGGACGTGTCTGCTCGTTGGTGGTCGTGGCGCCGGGGCACGGCCTCGGCGGTGTCCTCCTCGTTGGTGTCACTGAACAACACCTCGACTGCGTCGTCGTCACACTCCTTGCCGACGACCGCCACCTCCACCACCCGCTGTCGGTACCGCCAGCGGGCAAGGCGGATCTCACGGGCAGAGCGGTAGGACTCAAGCATCGCCTCTTGCCCAGCCAGGTCCGCGTACGGTGCGACCGACCTGCTCCTCCACCTGCAGATGCTCCTGGAGGAGGTTGTGGTTGTAGTTGGCGCCGGCCTGTGCCTCCCGGAACTGCTCCTCCCGCACCATGTTCATATAATGGGCACGGGCATTGCTGATGGTCATGCTGCAATGCACCGGCAAGGGTGGAGCGGAGGAGGAGGGTGGCGCCAGCTTGTCGGAGGAGGCGTCCTCCATTTGCATGTCCTCCGGCTGCTTGCCGGCCTGCCAGTCGGCAACAATGGCAGCCATGGACTTCTTCTGCTCCGACGTCAGTACGTCTCAGAGAGTTCTGGTGGTGGAGGGATCCAAAACTTAAGATCTCGGGGTAGATCAACTATGTACTTCGATACCTTCATAATATAAACAAGAGTAGGATGTATGGTTTTACCTTCATAGAGAGGGCACGAACATGGGTAAATCTCCTCTTTGTTCTTCTCTGTTACCCATCGATCCGATCTGACAGCTCAGGCCCCTCTACCCGAGACCTGCCGGTTTTGACACCGATAGGGAGTATGTATGGGAGGGCATGATCTGTTGATGAAAAACTTGTTGGACATTCGGTTAATCTAGTCAGATTTGAGGCATTATTGTACTAGACTTATTTTGCATGCTATATATGGATTATTTGTGCTATTTTCTGTCTGAACTTTGATGAATATTAGACGGCTTGCATGAATTTTGTCCGATTAGTTCAAATGTGGGTAGAAATGTATGCCGGCAGCATTGGATGGCGGTCTCCCGCATCCGTGTCTGCGGACTGGACCCTCCTGTCCGCGGACGGATGCGGGAGAAAATTTGCGGGTCGCCGTTGAAGATGTGGTATCCATTGCAAAGGTCACTCCCACATCGCCTGATGATGACAAGTGACGCATAGCATGTGCGACACTTGTTGCAATTAGAGAGTTTTGATGGATTTCTTCCCACATGCAGAGAGAGTTGGGTGGGTTTATTCATCCTATTTTCATAGTTTTGATTTTTTTTAACGATTTATTTCTCGAACCATGTATCCAAATCATAAAACCATTTTCACCATTCCGTTTCTTGCGATGAGATTTCAAAATTAGATAACATGTTCATAGATTTCTATAAACTTTTTTCACGTGAAATCTATGCTCGAAAAATATACTAACATGTGCTTCAAAAGAATGTACTGATTGTGCTTTACTTGTTGGGGGATCATAGTTGTGCTTCAGGCGAAAACGTAGTTGTACTTCACGCGAACAATTGTACTTCACGTAGAAGCACACATGTATTTCACTTTTGGGAAGAAAAATTGTGCTTTCACATGGAAGCACAATTGTGCTTCACTTTTTTGGAAGCATAGTTGTGCTTTAGCACGAGAAGCACAACTATGCTCTCACATGAAAGCACAACCGTGCTCCGTAGTTCTGACAGGCAAAAAAAATTAGAACAACCAAAAAACAAACAATTGTTTTGGTGGGGAAGAGTCTGGCGCGTGACACGTGGCGTTGTTGAGGTGCTCCCGCGCACGCTACGAAAAGAGCCCCCCCCCCCCTCCTCCTCGGGGGGAGGGCACCCTCAAACTAGCTGCTCCTTTGTTATTTGTTGTTTGAGACGGCTTACCACGCTCGGTGAATTGACAATAAGTCTAGCAGGATAATACGAAAAAGTAACAATACTGGGTTTAGTAATTGGAGAAAAACACCCTTCAAGGTAAAATGAGGTTTCTCTAAAGAAAAAGGTTAAAATGAGGTAGTTGATGCTTTCTTGTAGAAAATAAAAAGAAAAACAACATTGCCATTGTTTTTATTATTCATTTTTGGTCCATCTAGAACTCGTCTAGATGAGAACTAACTATTGCAAATCTAAAACTAACATCAATTTTTCTATTCCCCGTCTCCCTAGCATTTTCCTATGTTCTTGCGTTTTTTTGCGTCTGAGCTATATCTCACTTATCACTTCGCTCGCTTGAAGAAACTCTTCTACGCTTCGTTTTCGGGCTGGCCGTCTAGAAGTTTGCTCGTTTCTTCTCCTCACTTGCTCAAGAAGATCATTGTACTAGTTTTTAGTCCGGTTTGCTGTGCTATTCTTTTCTTTTGTTTTTTCTTTTGGTTTCCTTGTTTCTTCATGGTTTAATTCTTCATTATTTCCCTTTTTCATTACTATTTTCACCGATTTTCTTAGTTTCCTTTCTCAGTTTTTACTGTTTTGTTTATGTCGTTTTTCTACAATTTATTTCAGTATTCTTTGTTCACGGTTTTCACTAGCGATTTCCCTCTTTTTTGCATTAGTTTTTATTTATTTTTCAGTTTTCTTCAATTCCTTGTTTGTTTCTTTCTCAGTTTTCATTGTTTTCATTCATTTTCATTGATTTCCTTCAGTTTTATTTTTTTGTTTTCTTTAGTTTCCTTTCTTCCTTTGTCGGTTTTTCGTCGGTTATTTTTTTGTTCAATGCATGCCTACTTTTTTTATACACAATATACTTTTTAGTGTACACGCGGAACATTTTGTTGATACACATTGGAATTTAAAAAAATAAATGATGTATATTTTTTCTTAAATACAAGTTTCGAATACATGGTCGACATTTTTTAAATACACATGAACATCTTTTATGGCAATAAAGATTTTTTACACATAATCTACATTTTTTTATACATCATGATCATTTTTAAATACATGTTTAAATTTTTTCTAAGACAAAATAAATATTTCTATATATATTATCTCATTTTGTATGCACGTTCAACATTTTGTATGTCCATCATTTTGTATGCACGTTCAACATTTTGTTAATACATGAACAACATTTTGTATGCACGTTCAACATTTTCTAAATACATTAACAACATTTTGTATGCACGTTCAACATTTTGTTAATACATGAACATTTTGTATGCACGTTCAACATTTTGTTAATACATGAACAACATTTTCTCATACAAAATTGTATTTTTTTACACATTTTCGCATACAGGATAAACATTTTTTTTTCTATTCATGTCCATCATTTTTCAAAAGGCTTGATTAAAAATTTCAAATACTTGATTGAGATTTTTCAAATGTATCATTAACATTTTTTAAATATATGATCAAAAAAATCATACGAATTGTATATTTTTTGATACATTTTGTATACATGAGATACATTTTTGTACACATTAAAAGATTTTTTAATGCTTTATTAACAATTTTTCATATTTTTTTGTAATTGACTTGTTTACAATATTTAAAGTATAAACAGAAGTTAAAAAAACAAAAAACGAAAATAAAAAAGGTAAGAAAATAAAAGGAAAAAAAGGAGGTTGTGGCATGTGGCCTCACGCGCACCAGTGAGGAAGGTTGCATGTGAAGAATGAATATGTAACTGGGTGGGACGAGTGGAAGTCAATGGTGGATTTGCTACATGAGGGGCAGGTTAGCATGTGAAGAATGAATATGCAACTAGGTGGTGCGAGTGGAAGTCAAGGATGGATTTGCTATGAGAATTAGCAAATCCGAAAAATGAAAACACCCCCCTTCCTTGATAAAGTTGTGCGTGTATTTCCTGTACAGTTGTATGATAGGTGGAACACGTACAGTTTGCATGCGGATTGTGACACGTGCAGTTGTGTATCACATCTACACAGGTAACTGGTTGTAGAAAAATGCAAAAAATTCTACAAAAAATGAATCACTTGTGGTGGAGAACTTTGATGTGACACCGCTAATTTTCATCTAGACGTGAATTAGCAAATCTGTTTTTTTATTTTCTTTTAAATTTCCATAAGTAATTTGGTATATAAGTTAATTCAAAAATAGGGGGTTCGAGGCTAAGGCTAAATTTGCATTCTGAATCATCTTTACCTGATAACAGTAGCGATGTTTGTTCTGTTTTCTAACAAATGGATTTTATTTTTGGCGAAAACTAACAAATAGATACCCAACTGAAAATGAAGGAACAATTTGTAAAATCTGCAACAACTTAAAGCTTCAAAACATTTTCGAAAATCCACATTTAGAATGTTGCCAAGCAGTAGTGAACTTTTGCTCCCGTGACATGGTGAGTTCCACGGCGACGCTGTCTGGACCATCATTTGTGCGCATCCAAATCATTCCAGGTGGCGACGGCGACACTGCCTTTGCAACTTGCAGCGACAAGAGAACAAGGTGCTCCCTGGTCCACCAGAGAACAAGATGCTTGGCTAATCAATGGAAATAATATCCGCATTGATCCACAGATATATCGGGTGCTTGTGCTTCTTCTTTTCCACAGGCAGCTACACTACCCGAAAGGAATTTTTTTTGCGAAAAAAATTTAAATCTATTCATCTTCAATCATGACAGTACAACGAATACCAGAAATAGAAATTACATCCAGATTCGTAGACCACCTAGCGACGACTACAAGCACCGAAGCGAGCTGAAGGCGCGCCGCCGTCATCGCCCCTCCATCGCCGGAGCCGGACACAACTTGTTGTAGTAGTCAGTCGGGAAGTCATCGTGCTAAGGCCCCGTAGGACCAGCACCCCAGAACAGCAACTGCCGCCGATGAAAAATAACGTAGATCGGAAGGATCCAAACCGAAGACACACGAACGTAGACGAACAACGACGAGATCCGAGCAAATCCACCAAAGATAGATCTGTCGGAGACACACCTCCACACGGCCACCAACGATGCTAGACGCACCGCCGGAACGGGGGCTAGGCGGGGAGACCTTTATTCCATCTTCAGGGAGCCGCCGCCGTCTCGCCTTCTTGAGTAGGACACAAACCCTTACAAGATTGAAAAAAACGACTAAAAACGGAGCCCTCCCGTCGGCCCTTGCCAGGATCCTCCATGGCCCTAGGGCCACCGGAGACGAGGCGGACCTGCGCCGGCGCCGGCGAGAGGCACGAACTCTAACTTTCTTTCTTGGAGGAGGAGGAGGAGGAGGAGGAGGAGGAGCCCCGTTTTATATATAAAGCAAAGAACCATCACAACCCAAGTACAAACGAACCCACCGTAACACACGCACACACCCAAGGCGGGATACATAGGCGCTGAGCGCAACAACACCACCCCAAACACTACAAGAGCAATCGGGGACCTCCACCGTGAACACGCCACCGCGAACAAATGAAGTCGCATATGACGAAGCATGAGCTCCAAGGCGACGCCTCCAAGAAGGTTACGACGCCAACGCGCCGCCACCGCCCGACCCGGGGGTCAGAGTTTCCCCTGGAGCAACACGAAGATCGGTGAGAGCCGCGACGACGCCTTCAGGAAGGTAGCGCGCAACACCGTCGCCAGTCCTTCCGAAGAGAGAACATGTCTTCACCCCAGCAAACACTCACCGCCACCGAACGCCACACCCCTGCCACCATGCCGCCAACACGGCCATGGTCACCGGGCAGCACCAAGCCACGGGCTCAGCCCATGAGCACTGCGCTACCACCACCACGGCCGCCGCCCCAGCATCCAAGACCTTGACACCACCACACCCATGACCCGTCGCTACCCCAACCAAAGAGACGAGTGGAAAGGCCGCTCCTTTTCACACCCCTGGGCGGCCCCCCGCGCTGAGACCCAAAGGGCCGGCCAAAATTGGCCTCCATCACCCGTCCTGCCGCACCGGGTGCAAGACAAGCTCGGTCCTGCTGCCGGGCGCGAGACGAGCTCGGTCGTGTTGCCGGGCGCGAGACGAGCTCGGTCTCGCAGCCACGGGCGCGAGACGAGCAATGGACCGCAACAGGGAGCAGTCAGCCCTATGACGAGGGTAGAGTCCGGACAACGAGGGGAGGAATCGAAGGTCGAAACAGGCCGCTTGCCGACGGTCGACGCCGGAGGAGACCAGCCGCCGCCGTGAAACGATCCAGACCACCACCATGAGCTACCACCACGCCGTGGCAGCCCACAACTACGTCGAGACCCTGAGGAGCAGCCCCGAGCCACATTGCAGCAGCTGAGATACGCCGCCGAAGACGCAGCCCGCCCCCGGCCAAGAACGCCCGGTGCCCTGCCACCCCGAAAGGAGCAGCCAAACCGCCGGCCGCCCCGCCACCACCTTAGCCAGGTCGCCGCCGCCACCCACACGTCCGCCGCCGCCACCACCCGGATCTGCGCAGGAGCACCCAAATCCGCCGCCAGCAAGGCCCCTGGCCCCGAAGCTCCAAGAGCCACCGCAAGAAGGGGGAGGGGGGCAGGAGCACCGGGGGGAGGGAGCAGAGCCCGTGGACGACCGGCCAACAATCGCCGCCACCGACGAGAGAGGCGGCGCCCCCCAACGCACGCCTCCAGCGCGCGGGAAGAAGACGCCCCGCCGCCGCCTACGCCGCGCGGCCTTTGGCCGGCGACGCCACCGGCGGCGGCGGGGGGAGGGAGGCCGGGGAGGGGGCGAGGGGCGGCGGCGCTAGGGTTGGCTCCCAGAGTCGTCCGCGGGAGCGAGTCGGGAGCGGGGAGATTTTTTTTCTCTCTCTCGGGTCCGAAGGAATTGATTATACGTACATGATGTCTTAATTTCGCACAAATAAGGATTTTATATGATTGCGCGTAAATATGATGTTATCTTATTCGTGTGTATTGCCATAGCTTTTTTATGAAAGGGTGACGCTCTGGCACATTTTTGTGGAGACTTCAAATTTCAAGTTTTATGAAAGTGCCTCTACGCAATTTTAATTTTTTTTAAACAAGGCCTCTTCGCAATTTATATATACAAGTTTTTCGACACGTGTAATGGAAATATCAAAAGGCGGAGGCTGACATGTACTTGGAAGTTCGAAGTTGGAACACATATTGTTTAGAACTATTATGTATTGTGCGATAGCGAAATGAGATGAGAAACGAAGAGCATGCATGTCTGTGACTTGTGCACAGTGTACACATGATACCACCGACTTTTACAAAAAGTAATCCTATGAGTGCATTGTAGGTTTCATTGTACATACCCGCCAGACCTACTCACAGGAGGGTGCGATTTCAGGCTTGTTAAGGGCATCTACAACCATATTTGACTAATTTGGCCACTTATACTTCCGCGGACTCATTCAAACAGCATTCGGGTATTTCCACTTTAACCTTCATTTGTGTATGTTGTGTACCTCGAATTATGTGATCAGATGCATATGATTGGTGGGGACAAAGAGAGAAACAGAAAAGAAAGAATAAAGAGAAAGATAATGTGATCAAGTATGGGCCGCGTCTGACATGGCGGACTGCCCAGACACCCTCATTTATATCCTCCTATATGGGTTGAGTTTGAGGATTTGAGTACGGCCTGAACATATGATAAGAATTTGGGGGGTCCTATTAGGTGGTCTTTTTCTATTCTCCCGGGCCATGTCTAGACTATCCACATGGACATATGATGATTGTTTGAGGAGTCCGATTGAAGATGCTCTAACAAGTCAAGTTTGATACACAAACAAGTCAATACTAGAGAATGGAAATAAAATACACAAATTTAGGCAAGATAGAAATGCTTAATTTATAGCCTAATTGATAACTATATATTTCAAGTAATCCAATGGAAAACTTCTATTCAATACTTATTCTAGTGTCTATGAAGTATTTGAGTGTTTCTGGTTTACGAAATACTTATATTTTAAAATTGTCTCTCTCTCTATCTCCAATATATCTTCACTCCTCTCTTATATATTTCTGTAACAGAAAATCACATTTAAGTAAATGAATACTCTGGAACTTCTTGAGCTTCTTTGTCTAGGGGCTCTTGTTATGACTCTAAACAAAGAAGCTCAAGATGATGGTCTATAGCGGACTCATATTTGAGGCGCCAGCCGGTTCATCGGGGTGATTGCGTGCTGTTGTTGGGGTACAACAGGATGGTGATCTATAGCAGACTCCTGCAAGTCGGATGCGAGTTTTCCAAACCCAAAATTCATGGTGGGTGCACGTCGAATTTTGTGGACTTGCGCTAGCTAGCAGCGTCTTCTTCCCTAATAATATATGTTCTTGATTGGATGTTTGGTAGGGGCGTAGGGCAATGTTTCCTTGGGAGTCCTTCCTTGGACATTTTCTCAAGGAGAATTAAGCTTAACTCGGGTCTCATGCGAGTTGATTGGTATCTCTGCCCTTAATATTAGCCTGCCATATTAGGTTTCACAGTTTCCCCCCACCATCAGGAGCTCCACTATGTTGACCCGTATCTGCAACATGATTGCACTCGTTGAATGTCATTCTATATGCACCCCTAACCAAAAAAAAAAAATCTATTCTTCTCATTGTGTCAAGCAATGAGGTCATCCCATGCCAATAATGGAATACACATGATAAGCACAGCATGGGCGTCATGAGGAGTGGATAGCTGGAACAAGACGTTCGGCACCCATTTGAGCCTCGATCTGTTCCCTTTTCCGGATATGATATAGTCTAAGTTGTAGTACATCATGATGATGCAGGGCCCATTAAAACCATTAGAAAAACGTATTATTATTTTTGACATGACATTTTGGTATTGATAATAATAAAGAAGGCGGGTACACCATCTCAAAAAAGAAACTACTGATAAAGAAGTTTGGATACCCTTTGGGTGGCCGGGACTCCATCTTCCCCCCTTTTTGTGGCAACCACTCAAGATCGGAGTACCGAAGATTTGGTAATTACAACATGTTTTATATTGATATAAAAAATGATGGTGGCAGTTAATTTAACGTGGTTGGGGCCTAGGACCGGGTAAACCTCACCCTTGTAACAAACTTTCAAAAGAAGAAAACCAGAGAGAAACGTTGGATGGTTGTGGCATGCAGCAGATAGCAGTCGATCGATCGATCGATCGACTTTCAGTTGCACAATTTGAGGGGAGGATGCCAAGAATGGCGCAGGATCTTATCAGTCCACACCTGCACTCGTCACCTCCCACTTCCTCCTCCACTTGCACTCGCACTACGTCCGCTCGTTCCGCCGTCTCCGGCCACCTGCGTGCTCCATGGGCGGCTACACGACGGAGGGCGGCGGCGCCCGTGCCGCCCGCGCCGGACGGTACCCTCCCCTCGCCTCCCTCGTCGTCTCCACCATCGCCGCCTTCTCCGCCGTCATCGTCATCGCCGTCCTCCACTCGGTTCGTCGTGTCCCCGTTGATTCTTCCATTTCTTGGGTTCCCGTCCGGTTCTCTGCGGATCGGGTGGAATTGCGAAGTTCTCTCGATATTGATCACGACGAACAATGCGAATCTCTCTCGCGTGCTTCGTCGACTCGTTTCATGTCGATTGACACCTTTCGTGTATGCATCCACGTCGATGGTGACCATGGTTTCTCGGCGCGGTGATTAATGTTGCAGGCGTACGACGACGCGCTGTCCCGGACGCGGACGCTGCTGGGGCACAACCTGGAGCCGACGCCGTGGCACCCGTTCCCGCACGACAAGGGCCGCCCGCCGCCGCGCGCCGCGCTCCGGTGCGCCTCCTACCTCTCCTGCCTCCCGCCGCTCTTGCAGCCGAAGCCAGCGGCGGCGGCGGCCAACGCGTCGCGGCCGCGGCAGTGCCCGTCCTACTTCGCCGCCATCCGCCGCGACCTGGCGCCCTGGCGGCGGCGCGACGGCGGCGGCGGCGGCATCACGCGCGCGCTCCTCGAGTCGGGCCGCTACCGCGCGTCCATGCGCGTCACCATCACGGGCGGCGGGACGCGGCTGCACGTGGACCTCTACTACGCCTGCGTCCAGAGCCGCGCGCTCTTCACCGTGTGGAGCCTGCTGCAGCTCATGCGGCGGTACCCCGGCCGCGTCCCGGACGTGGACCTCATGTTCGACTGCATGGACCGGCCCGCCATCAACCGCACGGAGCACACCGGCGAGGGCGCGCCGCCGCCGCCTCCCCTGTTCCGCTACTGCACCACCCGCGACCACTTCGACATCCCGTTCCCGGACTGGTCCTTCTGGGGCTGGCCGGAGACGCACATCGAGCCGTGGACCCGGGAGTTCAGGAGCATCAAGCAGGGCTCCAGGCGGGTGAAGTGGCCGGACAGGGTGCCCACGGCGTACTGGAAGGGCAACCCGGACGTGGCGTCGCCACTACGACTCGCTCTGCTCGCCTGCAACGACACCAACCTGTGGCGAGCCGAGATCATGCGCCAAGTAATCCATCGTCCATCTCTATCCATTTGAATGCACGTGTGGCGAGCCGAGATCGAGCTGAACAATCACATTTTCATGCAGAACTGGGAGGAGGAGGCCAAATCCGGGTACCAGAACTCCAAGCTCTCCAGCCAGTGCACGCACCGGTAAACCGCCTTCGTCTTCTAGCTCTGTCCATCCATGGGGGCAATGGCGTGCCGATTCTCGTGCTCCGACCGATGGACCAGCTCACGCTAACGTGTTTATGATGGGCGGGCGCGGCGCAGGTACAAGATCTACGCGGAGGGGTTCGCGTGGTCGGTGAGCCTCAAGTACATCCTGTCGTGCGGGTCCATGGCGCTGCTGATCGACCCGCTGTACCAGGACTTCTTCAGCCGGGGGCTGGAGCCGCGGGTGAACCACTGGCCGGTGAGCACGGTGGGGATGTGCGAGTCCATCCGGGACGCCGTGGAGTGGGGCAACGCGCACCCGGAGGAGGCGGAGCGCGTCGGGAAGCGCGGCCAGCGGCTCATGCAGGAGCTGGGCATGGACACCGTCTACGACTACATGCTGCACCTGCTCACCGAGTACGCCGCGCTGCTCGACTTCCGGCCGGCGCCGCCGCACACGGCACAGGAGGCCTGCGCCGGCTCCGTGCTCTGCCTCGCCGACGACCGCCAGAGGAGGTTCTTGGAGTCCTCCGCCGCGTACCCCGCCACCGCCGGACCGTGCTCCATGCCGCCGTCCGACGGCTGATGATCAAAGCGAATTAAGCCGCACGTAAAGAGATTCGGATCAATGCGGAGTGAAGGTTGAGCATCCGTGCGTCCAGGGCAAAGGTGCATCATGCGCAATGGATTGACTTGTACTCGTAGCCATTATCAGGGATGATGATACGCTCGTGGGCGCGGCGGATTTGGTAGCCTTCATTGGTCTGAGAGTGAGAGGGGGTGGGTCAGGATGGGGCCGGGTAGCGGTAGAGGGATACTAGTGTAGTTCTAATCTGGGCACGTCGCAGTTTTGATGCGGATTAGCTACTGCTGGTCAGTCTCTAATAAAAAGAGAGCTTTTCTTATTGACATGCGAGAAAAAAGTGCGAATGCTTTGTGCTTTTCTGAACAAGGTGATTTGATTTATTTTGGTTATTTTTAAAGCAAAACTGAACAATGGTGATTCGTAGGGCCGTTTCGTTGGTGATAATGCAGGGGAGCAGTGCTATCCATACGTAAAAGTTTTACATACTCACTTTTTACGCACGAACGACACTCACCAACGAACAGTTAGCAAAGATCATGGAGTGGTTGCAATGTACAATGGTCAATAAGATAGTCTTATCTTAAATCTTGCATGTAATTTAAAGATGAGAAAAAGCATGTCTACAATGGATCATCTCTTAGCCTTATCTTGGATAACTAGTTATTCCTAAAAACATGATGAGACATATCTTGCTAAGAGATCATCTCTTGCCTTCTCTTAATTAAGAGAAGACAAGCCTTCTCTTATGATTTCTCTCTCCTCCACCTCATCATTTATCCTACGTGGCATTGCTAAGATAGAACTATTGTACATGCCCTAAAAATCAACTAGTAGAGTAGTAGTACCTAGTGTTTGCGTAGAAATTTTACGTACTGCTTGGACATGCCAAATGCCTAAAATTTTACGACTAGTTTACAGAAACATTTTACTAATCTCTACACAGAAAAGTTGAGTGCTTGTTTACCGAATATGTTAGTCTTTGGAAAATATTGTTGAGTGTTGTGTTTTTTTAACTTATACTCTGTTGCTGCAGCGCATCAGGGTCGCTCTAAAAGATGGTACATGCATCCTAGAAAATTACTGTCTTGTTAGTCTTTGGAAAATATTGTTATACTACAGTACCAATGCATGACATCTAAATTTAGTTGGCGATGTGCAAATGTGTTAGATAATTTATTGTCAGGTTTTCTTGCCAGCACTTGCATTTTATATGTGTATAGCAGCATCTCCATTATCATGCAAAATAGTACTATCAAGTTCAGAGACTTGATCATGGCAGCTAGCAGAAATGTTTGATTTAGTACGCAAGCAAATTCCATTTTCGTAAATGCAAGGGAAGATTCAGATCATGGTGGTGCGCCTTACTAGGCAGATGGGCAGAAATGGCTTTGGTGGAGAGTTGTCATTCTGTTGCGGCTTCTATGGTCTAGTGCCTCATCTTCCTTTTGTGCATTTGTTGGTGCTGTAATGAGTTTGTAGCTCTGCTTATTATTTTGGTTGTCGGACTGTGGAGTAGCTGGTAATCAATGAAAACCCTCCTTTCGAGAAAATCAACTTTTCAAACTTGAGGTTCTCCTTCAAGGCTATTTTTCAAACTGCTAAACACGTTATTTTGCCAAGAAAATCGTTCACCTTTCACTCTCTTTGATTTTGCAATTATTAGAGCGCTAACACTCATGAATTGGGATCATTTATACGAGAAGGAAACTAGGTAAAGATGTTCAAATTGGGGAAACTAGGTGGAGATTGAGCATCCCTGCGTCCAGGGGAAAGGTGCATGCGCCATGGATAGACTTGTACTACTACTGCGGATTTGCGAGCCTTTTTAGTCTAGGAGTGGGAGGGGATGGGTCAGGATCAATGGGGTGGCGGTAGAGGGATACTAGTGTGGTGGAGTGGCACTAATCTCGGCACATCAAACTTATGATGCGGGTTAGCTATTGACCAATCTCTAATAAAAAGGACCTTTACTTATTGACTTCGAGAGAAAAGTGGAGAAAAAGTTTGAGTGCTTTGTGTTTTCTCAACAAGGTGATCTGATTTATTTTTTTTCTTTTTGAAGCAAAATCGAACAAGCAGATTCGTAGGGCCGTTTTGCTGGTAATAATGCAGGGGGAGATTTAGATCATGTTGGTGCGCCTTACTAGGCAGATGGATAGAAATGGCTTTGGTGGAGAGTTGTCATTCTGTCGTGGCTTCCATGGTGTAGTTCCTCATCTTTGTGCATTTGTTGGTGCTGTAATGAGTTTGTAACTCTGGTTTCCACTGTTGGGCTATGCGGAGTAGCTGGTAGTGAATGAAGAACCTCCTTTTAAGAAAATAATTTTTTCGAAGGCGGGGCTCTCCTTCAAAGCTGTTTTTCACCCTCTATTAAATATGTTTGCCATGAAAAACGACCACCTTTAACTCTATTTGATTTTGCAAGTATCGGGGAGCTAACACCCATGAATTCGAATCATTTATATGAGAAGGAAATTAGGTGAAGATGTTAAAAATTGTGGAACCTTTGGTAAAAGAAATGATTGCAGGAACTCACAAACATCACCACCACCACCCCAAGCCGTTTTCTTTCTTAACCCTAGCGAGAGCGCACCATGGTGCCACTTCTCTTTTGCTGTCAGATCGCCTCTCCCTACTCCGCCGACCCTACTTGTGGGGTAGGGGAGGGAGGTCCCAATCTATTACATGGAGATGTAGTTTCCCTAATTTGAGGGTTTTGGGTAGAGGCCTTTGTTGGAAATATGCCATAGAGGCAATAATAAAAGTATTATTATATTTCCTTGTTCATGATAATTGTCTTTTATTCATGCTATAACTGTATTATCCGGAAATCGTAATACACGTGTGAATACATAGACCACAATATGTCCCTAGTGAGCCTCTAGTTGACTAGCTCATTATGATCAACAGATAGTCATGGTTTCCTGGCTATGGACATTGGATGTCGTTGATAACGGGATCACATCATTAGGAGAATGATGTGATGGACAAGACCCAATCCTAAGCCTAGCACAAAGATCGTGTAGTTCGTTCGCTAGAGCTTTGCCAATGTCAAGTATCTCTTCCTTTGACCATGAGAGCGTGTAACTCCTGGATACCGTAGGAGTGCTTTGGGTGTATCAAACGTCACAACGTAACTGGGTGACTATAAAGGTGCACTACAGGTATCTCCGAAAGTATCTATTATTTTATGCGGATCGAGACTGGGATTTGTCACTCCGTGTAAACGGAGAGGTATCTCTGGGCCCACTCGGTAGGACATCATCATATGCGCAATGTGACCAAGGAGTTGATCACGGGATGATGTGTTACGGAACGAGTAAAGTGACTTGCTGGTAACGAGATTGAACAAGGTATTGGATACCGACGATCGAGTCTCGGGCAAGTAACATACCGATAGACAAAGGGAATTGAATACGGGATTGATTAAGTCCTTGACATCGTGGTTCATCCGATGAGATCATCGTGGAACATGTGGGAGCCAACATGGGTATCCAGATCCCGCTGTTGGTTATTGACCGGAGAACGTCTCGGTCATGTCTACATGTCTCCCGAACCCGTAGGGTCTACACACTTAAGGTTCGGTGACGCTAGGGTTATAAAGGAAGCTTGTATGTGGTTACCGAATGTTGTTCGGAGTCCCGGATGAGATCCCGGACGTCATGAGGAGTTCCGGAATGGTCCGGAGGTAAAGATTTATATATGGGAAGTCCTGTTTTGGTCACCGGAAAAGTTTCGGGCGATATCGGTAATGTACCGGGACCACCGGGAGGGTCCCGGGGGTCCACCAAGTGGGGCCACCTGCCCCAGCAGGTTGCGTGGGCCAAGTGTGGGAGGGGACCAGCCCCTAGGAGGGCTGGTGCGCCCCCCACAAGGGTGCAAGGCGCAAGGGAGAGTGGGAGGGGGCAAACCCTAGTCCAGATGGGCCTTAAGGCCCATATTGGTGCGCTTCCCTCTCCTCTCCCCTCTTGGCCGCCACCCCCTTTGCCATCTAGGGCTGGCCGCACCCCTTGGGGGTGGGAAACCCTAAAGGGGGCGCAGCCCCCCCTTCCTCCTATATATAGTTGAGGTTTGGGGCTGCCATAGACATGAGTTCTCTCCCTCTTGGTGCAACCCTACCTCTCTCCCTACTCCTCCTCTCCCGTGGTGCTTAGCGAAGCCCTGCTGGATTGCCACGCTCCTCCATCACCACCACGCCGTTGTGCTGCTGTTGGATGGAGTCTTCCTCAACCTCTCCCTCTCTCCTTGCTGGATCAAGGCATGGGAGACGTCATCGGGCTGTACGTGTGTTGAACGCGGAGGTGCCGTCCGTTCGGCACTAGGATCATCGGTGATCTGAATCACGACGAGTACGACTCCATCAACCCCGTTCACTTGAACGCTTCCGCTTAGCGATCTACAAGGGTATGTAGATGCACTCTCCTTCCCCTCGTTGTTGGTTTCTCCATAGATAGATCTTGGTGACACGTAGGAAAATTTTGAATTTCTGCTACGTTCCCCAACAGTGGCATCATGAGCTAGGTCTATTGCGTAGATTCTTTGCACGAGTAGAACACAAAGTAGTTGTTGGCGTTGATTTTGTTCAATATGCTTACCGTTACTAGTCCAATCTTGTTTCGACGGTATTGTGGGATGAAGCGGCCCGGACCGACCTTACACGTACTCTTACGTGAGACAGGTTCCACCGACTGACATGCACTTGGTGCATAAGGTGGCTAGCGGGTGCCAGTCTCTCCCACTTTAGTCGAAACGGATTCGATGAAAAGGGTCCTTATGAAGGGTAAATAGCAATTGGCATATCACGTTGTGGTTTTGCGTAGGTAAGAAACGTTCTTGCTAGAAACCCATAGCAGCCACGTAAAACATGCAAACAACAATTAGAGGGCGTCTAACTTGTTTTTGCAGGGTATGCTATGTGATGTGATATGGCCAAGAAGAATGTGATGAATGATATGTGATGTATGAGATTGATCATGTTCTTGTAATAGGATTCACGACTTGCATGTCGATGAGTATGACAACCGGCAGGAGCCATAGGAGTTGCCTTTATTTATTGTATGACCTGCGTGTCATTGAACAACGCCATGTAATTACTTTACCTTATTGCTAACGCGTTAGCCATAGAAGTAGAAGTAGTCGTTGGCGTGACAACTTCATGAAGACACGATGATGGAGATCATGATGATGGAGATCATGGTGTCATGCCGGTGACGATGATGATCATGGAGCCCCGAAGATGAAGATCAAAAGGAGCAAAATGATATTGGCCATATCATGTCACTATTTGATTGCATGTGATGTTTATCATGTTTATGCATCTTGTTTACTTAGGACGACGGTAGTAAATAAGATGATCCCTTACAAAATTTCAAGAAGTGTTCTCCCCTAACTGTGCACCGTTGCTACAGTTCGTCGCTTCTAAGCACCACGTGATGATCGGGTGTGATGGATTCTTACGTTCACATACAACGGGTGTAAGACAGTTTTACACAGCGAAAACACTTAGGGTTAACTTGACGAGCCTAGCATGTACAGACATGGCCTCGGAACACGGAGACCGAAAGGTCGAGCATGAGTCGTATAGTAGATACGATCAACATGAAGATGTTCACCGATGATGACTAGTCCGTCTCACGTGATGATCGGACACGGCCTAGTTGACTCGGATCATGTAATCACTTAGATGACCAGAGGGATGTCTATCTGAGTGGGAGTTCATAAGATGAACTTAATTATCCTGAACATAGTCAAAAGACCTTTTGCAAATTATGTCGTAGTTCACGCTATAGTTCTACTATTTTAGTTATGTTCCTACAGAAAATATAGTTGAAAGTTGACAGTAGCGATTATGCGGACACTAGAACGCTTATGTCCTTAATGCACTGCTTAGTGTGCTGAACCCCAAACGTTGTTTGTGGATGTTTCGAACATCGAACATACACGTTTTGATAACTACGTGATAGTTCAATTAAATGGTTTAAGTAGAGGCACCAAAGACGTTTTCGAAACGTCGCGGAACATATGAGATGTTTCGAGGACTGAAATTGGGATTTCAGGCTCGTGCCCACGTCAAGAGGTATGAGACCTCCGACAATTTTCTTAGCCTACAAACTAAGGGAGAAAAGCTCAATCGTTGAGCTTGTGCTCAGATTGTCTGAGTGCAACAATCACTTGAATCGAGTGGGAGTTGATCTTCCAAATGAGATAGTGATGTTTCTCCAAAGTCATTGCCACCAAGCTGCTAGAGCTTCGTGATGAACTATAACATATCAGGGATAGATATGATGATCCTTGAAATATTCATGATGTTTGACACCGCGAAAGTAGAAATCAAGAAGGAGCATCAATTGTTGATGGTTGGTGAAACCACTAGTTTCAAGAAGGGCAAGGGAACAAAGGGATACTTCATGAAACGGCAATTCAGCTGTTGCTCAAGTGAAAAAACCCAAGGTTGAACCCAAACCCGAGACTAAGTGCTTCTGTAATAAGGGGAACAACCACTGGAGCAGCATTACCCTAGATACTTGGTAGATGAGAAGGCTGGCAAGGTCGATAGAAGTATATTGGATATACATTATGTTAATGTGTACTTTACTAGTACTCCTAGTAGCACCAGGGTATAAGATACCGGTTCGGTTGCTAAGTGTTAGTAACTCGAAATAAAGAGCTACGGAATAAACGGAGACTAGCTAAAGGTGAGCCGACGATATGTGTTGGAAGCATTTCCAAGTTTGATGTGATCAAACATCGCACGCTCCCTCTACCATCAAGATTAGTATTAAACCTGAATAATTGTCATTTGGTGCTTGCGTTGAGCATAGACATGATTGGATTATGTCTATCGCAATACGGTTATTCATTTAAGGAGAATAATGGTTACTCTATTTATTTGAATAAAACCTTCAATGGTCTTGCACCTAAAGGAATGATTTATTGAATCTCGATCGTAGTGATACATATTTTCATGCCAAAAGATATAAGATAGTAATGATAGTACCACTTACTTGTGGCACTGCCATGTAAGTCATAATGGTATAAAACGCATGAAGAAGCTCCATGTTGATGGATCTTTGGACTCACTCGTTTAGAAAAGTTTGAGACATGCGAACCATGTCTATTGGTGTATATGCATGAAGAAACTCCATGCAAATGGACCGTTTGAACTCACTTGATTTTGAATCACTTGAGACATGCAAATCATACCACATGGGCGAGATGACTGAAAGCCTCGTTTCAGTAAAATGGAACAAGATAGCAATTTGTTGGAAGTAACACATTTTGATGTGTGCAATCCAATGAGTGCTGAGGCATGCAGTGAATATCGTTATGATCTTACTTCACAGATGATTCGAGTAGATGTTGAGAATATTTACTTGATGAAACACAAGTCTGAATTATTGAATGGTTCAAGTAATTTCAGAGTGAAGTTTAAGATCTTCGTGACAAGATGATAGAATGTCTATGATATGATCATA
Organism: Triticum dicoccoides; assembly: GCF_002162155.2. NCBI lineage: Eukaryota > Viridiplantae > Streptophyta > Magnoliopsida > Poales > Poaceae > Triticum > Triticum dicoccoides. The sequence goes on from NC_041381.1 coordinate 165,703,105, forward strand.
GAGATGAATATCTGAGTTACGAGTTTTGGCACACAATTAAGACATTGTGGAAATTGTTTCGCAATTAATACCGCCTGGAACACCATAGTGTGATGGTGTGTCCGAACATCATAGTTGCACCCTATTGGATATCGTGCGTACCATGATGTCTCTTATCGAATTACCACTATCATTCATGGGTTAGGCATTAGAGACAACCACATTCACTTTAAATAGGGCACCACGTAATTCCGATGAGATGACACCGTATGAATTATGGTTTAGAGAAACCTAAGTTGTCGTTTCTTAAAGGTTTGGGGCTGCGACGCTTATGTGAAAAAGTTTCAGGATTAAGCTCGAACCCAAAGCGGATAAAATACATCTTCATAGGACACCCAAAACAGTTGGGTATACCTCCTAATTCAGATCCGAAAGCAATATGAATTGTTTCTAGAATCGGGTCCTTTCTCGAGGAAAGGTTTCTCTCGAAAGAGTTGAGTGGGAGAATGGTGGAGACTTGATGAGGTTATTGAACCGTCTCTTCAACTAGTGTGTGGCAGGGCACAGGAAGTTGTTCCTGTGGCACCTACACCAATTGAAGTGGAAGCTTATGATATTGATCATGAAACTTCAGATCAAGTCACTACCAAACCTCGTGGGATGACAAGGATGCGTACTACTTCAGAGTGGTACGTAATCCTGTCTTGGAAGTCATGTTGCTGGACAACAATGAACCTACGAGCTATGGAGAAGCGATGGTGGGCCCGGATTCCGATAAATGGCTCGAGGCCATAAAATCCGAGAACGGATCCATGGACTTTGGTGGACTTGCCCGATGATCGGCAAGCCATTAAGATAAATGGATCTTTAAGAAGAAGACGGACGTGGATGGTAATGTCACCGTCCATGAAGCTCGACTTGTGGCGAAAAGTTTTTCACAAGTTCAAGGAGTTGACTACGATGAGATTTTCTCATTCGTAGCGATGCTTAAAGTCCGTCGGAATCATGTTAGCATAAACTGCATTTATGAAATCTGGCAGATGGATGTCAAGACGAGTTTCCTTACCAGTTTTCGTAAGGAAAGATTGTATGTGATACAATCAGAAAAGTTTTGTCAATCCTAAGAATGCTAAAAGGTATGCTAGCACCAGCGATCCTTCTAAGGACTGGAGTAAGCATCTCGGAGTTGGAATGTACACTTTGATGAGATGATCAAAGATTTTGGGTTTGTACAAAGTTTTATGAGAAACTTGTATTTCCAAAGAAGTGAGTGGGAGCACTATAGAATTTCTGATGAGTATATGTTGATCAGAAATGATGTAGAATTTCTAGAAAGCATATAGGGTTATTTGAAAGGTGTTTTTCAATAGAAAACCTGGATTAAGCTACTTGAACATTGAGCATCGAGATCTATAAGGATAGATCAAAATGCTTAATAATACTTTCAAAATGAGCATATACCTTGACATGATCTTGAAGGTGTTCAAGGTGGATCAGTCAAAGAAGAAGTTCTTGCCTGAGTTGTAAGGTATGAAGTTAAGACTTAAAGCTTGACCATGGCAGAATAGAAAGGACGAAGGTCGTCTCCTATGCTTAAGACATAGGCTCTACAGTATGCTATGCTGTGTACCGCACCTAAAGTGTGCCTTGCCATGAGTTAGTCAAGGGGTACAAGAGTGATCCAAGAATGGATCACAGACAGCGGTCAAAGTTATCCTTAGTAACTAGTGGACTAAGAAATTTTCTCGATTATGGAGGTGGTAAAAGAGTTCGTCGTAAAGGTTACGTCGATGCAAGCTTAACACTTATCCGGATAGCTCTAAGTAGAGATACCGGATACATATAATGGGGCAACAATTTAGAATAGCTCCAAGTGGAATAGTTATTTGGAATGGCTCCAAATAGAGCGTGGTAGCTGCATCTAGGAGATGACATAGAGATTTGTAAAGCACGCACGGATCTGAAAGGTTCAGACCCGTTGACTAAAAAAACCTCTCTCACAAGCAACATGATCAAACATAAAACTCATTGAGTGTTAATCACATAGTGATGTGAACTAGACTGCTGACTCTAGTAAACTCTTGGGTATTAGTCACATGGCGATGTGACCTGTGAGTGTTAATCACATGACGACGTGAACTAGATTATTGACTCTAGTGCAAGTGGGAGACTGTTGGAAATATGCCCTAGAGGCAATAATAAAAGTATTATTATATTTCCTTGTTCATGATAATTGTCTTTTATTCATGCTATAACTGTATTATCCAGAAATCGTAATACACGTGTGAATACATAGACCACAATATGTCCCTAGTGAGCCTCTAGTTGACTAGCTCATTGTGATCAACAGATAGTCATGGTTTCCTGGCTATGGACATTGGATGTCGTTGATAACGGGATCACATCATTAGGAGAATGATGTGATGGACAAGACCCAATCCTAAGCCTAGCACAAAGATCGTGTAGTTCGTTTGCTAGAGCTTTGCCAATGTCAAGTATCTCTTCCTTTGACCATGAGAGCGTGTAACTCCTGGATACCGTAGGAGTGCTTTGGGTGTATCAAACGTCACAACGTAACTGGGTGACTATAAAGGTGCACTACAGGTATCTCCGAAAGTATCTATTGTTTTATGCGGATCGAGACTGGGATTTGTCACTCCGTGTAAACGGAGAGGTATCTCTGGGCCCACTCGGTAGGACATCATCATATGCGTAATGTGACCAAGGAGTTGATCACGGGATGATGTGTTACGGAATGAGTAAAGTGACTTGCCGGTAACGAGATTGAACAAGGTATTGGATACCGACGATCGAGTCTCGGGCAAGTAACATACCGATAGACAAAGGGAAATGAATACGGGATTGATTAAGTCCTTGACATCGTGGTTCATCCGATGAGATCATCGTGGAACATGTGGGAGCCAACATGGGTATTCAGATCCCGCTGTTGGTTATTGACCTGAGAACGTCTCGGTCATGTCTACATGTCTCCCGAACCCGTAGGGTCTACACACTTAAGGTTCGGTGACGCTAGGGTTATAAAGGAAGCTTGTATGTGGTTACCGAATGTTGTTCGGAGTCCCGGATGAGATCCCGGACGTCACGAGGAGTTCCGAAATGGTCCGGAGGTAAAGATTTATATATGGGAAGTCCTGTTTTGGTCACCGGAAAAGTTTCAGGCGATATCGGTAATGTACCGGGACCACCGGGAGGGTCCCGGGGGTCCACCAAGTGGGGCCACCTGCCCCAGCAGGTTGCGTGTGCCAAGTGTGGGAGGGGACCAGTCCCTAGGAGGGCTGGTGCGCCCCCCACAAGGGTGCAAGGCGCAAGGGAGAGTGGGAGGGGGCAAACCCTAGTCCAGATGGGCCTTAAGGCCCATATTGGTGCGCCTCCCTCTCCTCTCCCCTCTTGGCCGCCACCCCCTTTGCCATCTAGGGCTGGCCGCACCCCTTGGGGGTGGGAAACCCTAAAGGGGGCGCAGCCCCCCCTTCCCCCTATATATAGTTGAGGTTTGGGGCTGCCATGGACATGAGTTCTCTCCCTCTTGGTGCAGCCCTACCTCTCTCCCTACTCCTCCTCTCCCGTGGTGCTTAGCGAAGCCCTGCTGGATTGCCACGCTCCTCCATCACCACCACGCCGTTGTGCTGCTGTTGGATGGAGTCTTCATCAATCTCTCCCTCTCTCCTTGCTGGATCAAGGCATGGGAGACGTCACCGGGCTGTACGTGTGTTGAACGCGGAGGTGCCGTCCGTTCGGCACTAGGATCATCGGTGATCTGAATCACGACGAGTACGACTCCATCAACCCCGTTCACTTGAACGCTTCCGCTTAGCGATCTACAAGGGTATGTAGATGCACTCTCCTTCCCCTCGTTGCTGGTTTCTCCATAGATAGATCTTGGTGACACGTAGGAAAATTTTGAATTTCTGCTACGTTCCCCAACAGCCTTGGGCCCCTGAACAAGGTGATTTTCTTATCTTTTTCTTTTGAGAAATAAAACCGAAAAAGGTGATTTGTAAAGTCGTTTCACTGATAATGCAATGAAAGGCATATCAGCAACACTTACTGAGATTTAAACCATAGTCGGTGTGCCTTACTAGGCAGATTTACAAAAATGGCATGGCAAATTTGCAGAAATGGCATGGGCAGGGAGTTGTTACCCGTTTGCGGATTCCATTTTATAGCGACTCATTTTCCTTTTGTGTGTTTGTCAACGTTGCAATGAGTTTGTATGTTGTAGTTATGGTTTCTTATTTCAGTTCCTTGACTATGCAGAGTAGCTGGTAATGCATGAAAAATATTCCTTTCTAAAAAATCAAATTTAGATCACTTCTCCTTTGCTATCCGTCGCTTCAGCACTTCCGGCGGCGGCGGTGTACGACACTCGTCTCCGGCAATGTGTCATTGATGGAGGTGCCAGAGTCCACTCAATAAATAAGTGTTTCTTGGGCGATCTCGATGGCATTGTTCGCGATAGCATCTTTATTTGCATGTAGATTCCTATCGCCCGCTCTAGATTGCGAGGTTAGGGTTTGTAGGGTTAGTTGGCGCGGAGGCATCAGCTTCCCTTCACGGTTGGGACCTCTGACCTCATCCCCACGTTAGTGTGCCTTTTGGTGCCGGCGTGAGGCATGTGTGGTTAAATGGAGGTTTGACTCTTAGATTTGTGACTCTTTGTTGTGACAACTTTTCCACAGTCGTACTTGCCCTCTCTTATTGACGATTTAAGCATGGCTCCGGCGTTGGAGCAACTTGAGGCGGCTCGCCATCGATCCATTCCAGATGATGAAGACGACTGGTCCAAGAATTTCAATGTAACCTCTTTATTTTTCAAAGTTTTTCTATTTGGTCACCCGATAATTGTTTTTTAACTCCGCCTACGTTATTTCAACATAGCTGGTTCCAAGTCCAGTAAAGGAGGTGGGTTGTGATAGGCTTGATAAACCAACATACAAATCCAGCCACTCTAGATAGGTGTTTGGTTCTAACCACACCTAAGGCAAGAATATTTTTTTATGAGCGGTAAAAACCACATGTCATAGACAGGAATAGTGTGGCAAGATTCCCTTATTCAAAATAAAATGCGGCCAACAATTTGAGCAACTAAAGCAAGGCAGGTGTGACAAGTAAGGCAAAAATAATGTGGCAATATATGGCAAAGATAGTCACAATATAAACACCCAAATTCTAGAAAGTGCAACTGCGCTTTTCCGTCATTGCGAGCGCACGTGGTCTTAGCCATCCGATTAAGGAGTCTGAATTAAAGCCAAACCAATTATGCAGCTCACATAAAGGAATTAACGTGCATGAAAAGTACTTACGTACGCCTTTAGCCCGTGATTTCTCAGCAACATCCCACGTGCATGCATTTATTTGGGGTTTCAAAAAAATTAATAATCCGTAACTTCTAATTTGAGCGTCGGAATTCAAATCCGCTTTCATGGTTGTGTTTCTCACGACGAGTTCTTCAAAACTAGATTCCATATGAGTATGATTCGACGAATTTTTAGTTGGAGCAACTTTGGGTGCTACGGGGACAACTTTAGTGTTATAGGAAAGCAACTTTTTATTAGTGAAAGGTATGACTTCCTATCATTGAAAATCAGTTCAAAGGTGCCTACCATGACTACCAAGTTAACTAGTTTCACCTTTAAGTTTCTACCATAGCTAGAAAGTAGTATTCTACGGTAATTAGTTTCGCCTCCAATTTAATAGCATTGTGGGTAATCTACTTTCCGAGGTAGGCTAACATTATCTTAAGTTGCCTGCCATGACTAGAGAGTAGTTTAACATCATCCTTAGTTGCGTACAACACTTTTCAGTATGGTAAGCAACTTAGCTTCATAGATAGGCAACTAAGTAACACTGATGGGCAACTTCCAATGTATTATAGGCAACTGAAATAGCAATAAAAGGCAACTAAGTATCACTTGTAGGTAACTTCAGAGTGTTTGTAAGCAACTTAGAGAAAGCAATGATAAGCAACTTTTCACACTTGTAGGCAACTGAGCAGTAATTGTAGGCACCGATAGGCAACTTCAGAGTGTTTGTAGGCAACTTAGAGAAAACAATGATAAACAATTTCACACTATTGTAGGCAGCTATTTTAGAAAATTAGGCAACTGAGTTGTAATTGTAGGCAACTAATTACAAATAGCAGGCAACTGGGCATACAATAGACAACTGTGCAACAATGATAGGAAAGTTGGGAAAAATCACAAATACACATAGTGTTGTGAGGTTGCTTGTATGTGGCACTAAATGTGCCTCATGTTTTGTGTTTTTTTTCATTTTGACAACCTAATAGGCGGTTCTAATATGCCAAAAAGAAGTTGCTTCCCTATAAAAACAAAGTTGCCTCCATTGCACCTAAAGTTGCTCACAGAAAAAGTTCGACGAAACATATTCATATGGGATCTAATTTTGAAGAACTCGTCGTGAAAAATCCAGCGGTGAAAACGTATCTGAATTTTGGTGCTCAAATCAAAAGTTATGACTTTTAAAAAACTGAACCCCAAATAAATGTAAGCTACAAAATGAGCGCGGGTATCTTGGCTGATTTCCTTTCTAGATCTTTGTTTATTACAGAATCACGCGCCCGATCACACAAACGAGCGCCTAAATATAAACAGCCCCTAAATATGCAAGGGTCGATCTCATCTAAATACGGTGACAAGTGAAGGATGAAAAATGGGCAGTATTCTTCATATTTGAAGAAAGATTGCCAAGGATAAGAAAGCTGCTAGGCCTAATAGGTTCCACCAGCTGGAAAGTAGGGTCACTGACGGTTAGTGATTGAAGATGTTATACTTGTCGGAGAAATGATTAGGCAAAGAAGGTTATATGGAAGGACATTGTTACAAGTGCACCTATTGGTAACACAGATTTTGGTCATAGCAAATCAAGAAGGGATTTTAAGCTTCGCTTTGATAATGACAAGGCTAGATAGTAGAGAACACCCATCTAGTGACTTAGTAGTGGTTAATCTTTTTGCTATTGCTCTGACTAAACTTATAAATTCTGTTCTCCACATCATTCCGATATAACGCAATCATACGTCACAGCCGTGTAGATTTACACTCCAGTAGGAAGTTTCCACACTCTTAACAGCTAGTAGGCAGAAATACTAAAGGCAAGGTATTATCTAAGTCATACTTAAAATGCACTGCAAGAGAAGGATAATTCAGTGGTACCGAGGTGCCTCCTCTAATCCTGAGTTGCCTAATAGTGTTTCTGACGAACCATGTACAAAATGAGACCAGCCCGGGAAGATAGCAACCGAAATCCCCAAAATAAGCTGCAACATCGCAGCAAGTCGTTGGAGCGTATCCACCACCAGCAAGCTTGCAACCTACCACCAATACTAATCAAGCCAGATATCTGTATGTGTTGGCGTTGTCCTTGTCCCGCTCCAGGTAATCCCTCGTGATGAGATCTTCAATCCTCTTCTTGATTGCTTTGAAGTCAGGCTGCGGTAGGCACAAAAAATTGAAACAATTCCTTATTTAACACTATTTTAAATTTCGCTTCCTTATTTGACACTGAATTTTTTTTCTTCCCTATATAACAATGAGTCTAAATTTTATGCCCTTTATAACACTTTCGTCCATTTTAGGCCTAAATGACACCTGAAAAGACCCTTTTGTCCCAATGTGGTACGAGTGTGTGCGGAGCAGTAGCGCACACACATAACATCAATGCGGGGAAGTAGTGCACACACACAGGCAGTGGCAGTAGCACACACGCAACAGCGCACACAGGCACACGCACACATGCAGCAGCACACACACCAGCACACACACGCGCATAGTACACACATATGCAGCAGCACACACACCAGCACACACACGCGTAGCACACACATATGTAGCAGCACACACACACACGCACACACGGACGCAGCAGCACACACACGGATGCAGCAGCACACACACACAGCACGCACACACACACAAACACGCAGCAGCGCACACACACGGACGCAGCAGTACGCGTGCGCACACAATCATATGATATAAGGGGTAAAATGGTCTTTTTAGGTGTCATTTAGGCCTAAATGGGACGAAAGTGTTATAAAGGGCATAAAATTTAGACTCGTTGTTACATAGGGAAGAAATTATTTGCCGATGTTAAATAGGGCATAAAATTTAAGCACGATGTTAAATAAGGAATTCTCTCCAAAATATTCAGGTTACAGAACCAAATTCAAGCTAAAAATCTGTCATTTGCTAAACTAACCACCTGTCAAAACAAATATGAACAGTCTAGACAAGCATAAACAGCTAAAAATCATTTGAATTAAAGCTAAACATCTGTCAGTTGCTAAACCAACCCATGTATCAAAACAAATATTAACAGTCTACAGAGCATAAACAGCTAGTCAAGTCATTTGCCTACTGGCGTCATACAACTACCCCAAAACATGACATTAGCAACTCCAGTGCAAACATCAGGCTTCACCAGTGTTCAAAATAGGGATCGAAAAAATCATCCAGAACAAAAGGCAAGTGCGACAAAATGGTAATGTTAGTGCGTGCTATGCCAATGAATATGGTAATGTTTGACAGTAACGAGTTATGCAAACGGAAATCGATGATGTTAAATGCGCTTTAGTAGCAAGATGTGCCAAACTCCCAGTGACCAAGTATGTAGAGAACAGTACCTTGAACATGCGGCTGAGCTGCTCCACACATTCTGCAACTAGCTGCGTATGGGCCATAACTTTGCGACTTTTCATGATCCGCACAATTGATGCATCAATTGCATACCTCCGGTCCTTGTCAACATCCTCAACAACCTTTTTCTTCTCATCGACAGGAGGTAGGGGTATCTACAAGTTATGCGAATATGCAATCAGAAAGAATAACATGGATAGCTATACTCTATTAAGTATGGCACCAAACAAATCAAATAAGAGAACCAGAAAATACCTTGATCCTCCTCATCCTGTCAGTAAATTTCGAATTGAACTCAAAAGAATCATTGGGCGAAATAGTTCTACCAGCTGGTTCTTTGCTAAGAATCTTGTATTTCGCGCAAGAGAGAGAATGAAGCAAACGGACAACATCATCATCTGACAGGTTCAGCTGTGTTACAATCTCAGAGTAACTAAGCTTAGTAGATCCATTGAACAACAACAGCAACGCAGCCTGCAAAAACAATAAGCATGTAAAAAAATAATCACAGATGACAGATTACAAGTACACATTTGTCAAAGTGAATACAGTTTAATCTAAGTTACCTGATATGTTGTAACAATGAGCTCTATAGTTTTAGCATCAAATTTTGCACTGATATTGCAGGTTCCCAAGGAGTATATCCAGGTAAGCTTCCTGTGCTTTGTTCTTGTTGCGTAGAACTCCTTAAAAACCTCCACACATTTCACCTGACATAAATTGAGAAGTGCAGATAAATTTCCATTTCAAAAAAATGCAAAAACAGGAAAATTTTAATCAAAATGAATCAATGCGATTTGATATCTGTGTTTCATGTTCCGAGATAGAAATGAACTCATGCTCCTTATTTCCCAAGAAAAAGTTAACTTACCATCTCGGAGGGAAGGTTTATGTCAAAAGTTTTGTAGGTTGGCCAGAATCCTGTTGTCAAGACAGTGACAGCCAAGTCTACCCCAGGATTTGACTCCGGATGATCAGCTACAAACTCTTCAAACTTAGTTTGATGATCTCTTGCAACGGTAAGGTCAGTAACCATGCCTTCCATTTTTGAAGTAAACTGCCCGCCGCACTGCTGCTTGAGCTTTGTCAGGATGCTTCTTTCATGTTCATCATTGGCGCTCTTGTCAAAAAGCAATCTCCTTGCAAGTTTTTTCCTGTAAAATTGATCGAGCATTTCAATACAAATACAAAGCTCCAAATCATGACCAACTATTCAGCTGTGGAGGTTAAATAGGAAAAAAAAAAGATATCATTCTAGGTTTACAAGTAGTTACCTGTAGAACTCAGCAAAGAGATCTTTATCACTAATGTACGCGAGCAACCGCACCACCTGAAAGTTATTCACTGACAAACTTGAGTTCCTTGCTCTAAATTGATGACATCAGCAAATGTGAAGGCAACTGTACCTTCTCAAGAGCATCCTCAATGGCTTCATCGCTGAGCTTCTCACTGCAGCCTTTCTTCAAAATGTTGTCACAGAATGTGGCAAGTAATTCAGCACTGGAACTGCCAGAGACACCCTTATTGCAGAAGACCTCAAAGGCTTCTTTAAGTGCCTGAACAAAGAGAAGTTTGGGAATGAGGCAGCAATCCCAATTTATAGTGAAAGCAAAGTGGGATACAAATGTATCGACCGGCAGACCTTGTGAAAGAGTGTATGGCCCTGAAAACAATCTGTCACATATGCTACATACTTGTCATGCAGCTCAATGATTTTCCAGACAAAAACCTGAAAGGCAAATAACAAGCATTAGGTAACAGATGTCAATTACAAGAGCAGTAAAATCAAGTTACACACCTGTTCCTGCATGCCAACCATCTCCTTCTTCTCTGGCTGTACAAACAATATTGTCAGAATATGTATTCGCAGGAAAAGAAAAAAAAATGTAACAACACAAAGATGAACCACTAGTTGGCAGGAGGAGCTCATTAATGTAACAACACAAAGATGAACCACTAGTTGGCAGGAGGAGCTCATTAATCTTTTTAATTCAGCAGACTAGCAGCAATATAGAAAGCCAATTGGCAAGTTGCAATAGTCAGGTGTAAGCAGTATCAAGAATATTTAATGTGGAATAGCTTCATCGACACTTGAATGATGTATTACTCCCTCTGTCCCATAATATAAGACGTTATTACAACCACATATTGGTTGTAATTTGTCATAACATCTTAAACTATCTAAACAAATTGAAAGAGTGTCTTCTTGAAAATTCAACTGTCTAATCAAATTGAACCACAAGCAAGTGTACAAATGATGCAATGGCTAAAGTTAAAGACTGCACCTTCTTGTTATTAGCAGAATCTTCTGCTTGCTTGACCAAAGCTGTACCCTCGTTCGTAACATGCTGCAAAGATGTACAGTTCAATCACAATTTAGAACTAATTGCGAGGAGTAGAAAGGAGATCTGAGAATTTGAGAACTAAAGACAATACCGTTTTAAACATGTTAGAAATAGGTTCCAGACCGCGGGTGATTTTTGAGAAGAGTCTGTACATCCTTGAAAGATCCTCAACCTGTAGCAAACAATTAATAAGTGGCCAATTCTGTTGATGAACATACACTGTCAAGAAATGTGCCTCCTTCTGATCAAACCTTGTCATCCCGAAGCAATGCAAAACATCCAGAATGCTCCTTCTCCAGAAGTTGTGTTGCATAACTGGCAAGCAACTCATTTTGCACTTTCTGTAAAATCAGGAAGCACAAATTAAATACAAACATATCACAGACTGCATAATTTGCATCATTCCTCAAAGACCCTCACAAACTTTCAACATACCTCCAGCAACTTTGGCTCACTGTTAATATGCAAGTAGTGACCAACTCGCTCCTTCTCTCTTTTCAGGCACTCTTCAGCCTAATAAAAGAGGCATCCAGCAATCAATTACATAAAAACAAAAATACCAGGCATAGGTAAATATGTAAGCAGTCACAAAGGCCTTATATAGATGGTACCTTTATCATGTAATCAGGACAAGAATCCTCAACAATCCAGCTTTGAGCTTTGACAGAGTAGTAATCTGTAGTATCCTTAAGCAAGAAATCTTCGAAGTCATTCTCGTAACAATCCATATTACCTAACCCAATTTCAACGAATATATCCAAGACGTTCTTCAGCAAGGCCCTGTCAATCTGTTCACCTTCACGCTCTTGATCGATCTGTTTAAGAAAGGTGCCACAACACTCAGTTATATATGTACAGAAATTGTTGGATACAAGTTCATAGAGAGATGCAAAGACTCACCAGAGCTATCACCGCATCTTTTACCTTCCCTTTGATCTCTTGAAATATCTATTACCATGAGTTGACAGATTAGAACAGAAAAAAACACTAAATAAGGCATATAACGAGAACAGGAACTAGAAAATGGTAATTACCAGGTCACGGAAGCAAATAAGCCCAACATCTCTAAGTGCAGTAAGCGACCTCCGTGTGATGAAGTACCGGTCAAGATAATGGAAAAAGCGTGAAAGCCACCTAACCATAACTTTATGGTTCGACCACCTTTGTACCAGCTCCCTGAGCATAAACTCATCATGCTTCTCTTTTAATGATGGCAAGACCTACAGTAATTGAGTATAAATAAAAAGTGAGCAAACAAATAAACCACAGGATGATTATAGAACAAACCGTAAGATGTGTGTTGTGTGAGTCCTGTCACAAATTCAGAACATAACTACCACCCTGGATTCCTAGTCCCCCTTCATCCCATCACATCACACATTACAAAAGGGGTTACTAGGAGGATATCCAATTAGACAACAAGGGGAATGGACAAAGAAAGATTACAAGTTACATAAAGCAACATGCATCACCAAATACCAGACTAAATATGGTGAAGAAAATATACACTCATGACAATGACATAAATATCCAGAAATTTATACCAGGAAATAGTATTAACAAGATATCTAAATTCAGCGGAACAAATTAATTCAGTCACACAAACAGAGTCTCTATAGGATAACAATCTACTAGAATAAATGAACTCAACATTCATATAACGAGGCCAGAAGAGTGACCCTAATATAGTGAGTTATTCGTCAAGACAATTTTAGTGATAGAAAATGTTTCATCGAATTAGGATGATGGACGTTAGTTAGAAGAGCAATAATTTTTAACCAGATGCAAACATGATAAGTACTCTTAATCTCAAGAATAACCACAGAAAACACTGAGAACAGTTCTAAAATGCAGGATTCACTTTTCCAGCTCCGTGATGACATTTGTTTGTATAGCAGCTTGGACCCCAGAAAGATGAGAGCACAAATAAACTGACCTAAAAACACATTGCCAAGTAAAAGCAAACTCACTGATGCATTTATGTGAAGGGCTGTTTGACTGGGATACCGGAATTCTAAGAGGAAGGTTTGTTTCAAATTGTGCAGGAACAAAATATGTAAACAGGATCTTATTATGTGTGCTAGTAAATACTAGTAAGATAGAATGTAATCATTTGCATCCAGTAAGACAACTCCCCTCCGGCTACACCTCAACCCCCAAAAAAAACACGCATGAAAATCCATGGGTGGTGCATGTTCGGAACCAAAACACAATCAGACTCGTCTTGATTCATTGGACCAGAGAACCAACAGCACAGGCACACACACGCACAAAACAGGGAACAATCTGAACACGACACGGCATGTACGCATAAGCTAGAGCAGGCGAATCAGCTCACCGTGGCCCGGATGTACTCCTCGAAGGCCTCGCGGTACTTGTCATAGAGCTGCTGCGAGTAGTCGTGCGGGGGTTTCTGCGTGCACATGTTGTATATCGTCCTGCGCGACAAGGGAGAGACAAGCAGGGAGGGGCGGGGAAACCCTAGATCAGCACCGGATCAGATCGAATCGGGCCCGGCCTGGCCACGGCCGGAGGTAAGAGGGGACGGGAGCGACTTACGTGTAGAGCATCATGTAGTCCTCGGAGCTGAACTGCGGCTCCGGCTTGCCCTCGAGGATGTTGATGAGCTTGGTGATGCCCCGCTGCATGAACGCCCACCCATCCTCCAGATCGATCGTCTTGCGGTCCTGCCCGTGGCCCGCCATCGCCGCCGTAGCCGCCGGTTTCCGCCCCCGACGGCGGCCGCAAACCCTAGTGGAGAGGCTGGGTTCTGTTGCGCCCGTCGCCGCGTGGGGTTTGGGGAGGAGAGAGATGAGGGGTGGGAGAGACGGGGCGGACGGCTTATGAGGAGGGGAATCCCGTCGCAACCAAGGACGTTTTGATTGGAGGAAGGTTCGCTTCCGCTCCCGCGGGCCGCGTGGGCCGTACGATCGGGGGATGACGGCTGGGATGAGGCGTGTGCGAGGGGATCGTGTCGCTGTTATCTAGCCACGGGTGTAGGTCGGTTCGGCACATGATTACGACTGCGTTGAGTTGAACACATATGCTTAGTAGATTAGCTCATCTCTGACTGGCCGGTGGGACATGCTCAGAACCATAATCTACCTCTCCATTGTGTTTTTTATTATGGAAATATTAGCCGATGTGAATCTTTAAACTCAAATCTCGATCAAAAACTGACCACATCTCTCTCTCCCCCAAAAATTGTTGTTGTATTTAATGCACACCATTCAAAAGAGGAAACGGTTCGTTTCAGCCGGCGGATCACCAATTTGTCCGCCGCATCCCGCAGAAGCCACGTGTCCCATCATACGCACGCGGCAATCGGATCTTACCTTTTCCTCGCTTGTCGGTTCCTCGGCAATTGTTTCTCGCCAATTCTTCTTCCTCACACATCCCGCGCAGCACTCTCCTTCTTCACCAGCCATCTTTCCCGGTCCAAGCTCTCTCTTCCCCATGACTCATCTTACATGGAGAGCCCCCCACCTATCAATCCTCTACCCCTCGCTCATCTCCCGTCTTCGCAGCCATCCCACATCAAGGGCGGGCAGCGGCTGCTGCACGACCATTGATTTGGTGGTGCTGTCGTGCTCCCATGAGATGCTGCTTGAGCCAAGTTCGAAGTGTTGCAGCAGCCCTGACCTCCGAACAACAAGCTTGAGGTGCTGCTGACAACTTCAACAACGTTTCTGCAACTTCAACTTCGTTGCAATTTTTTCTGCAACCTCACCCGTGTTGCAAAATTTTCTTCCGCAACAATATGTATATTGCAAAAAAAAACTAAAAACAAGAAGAAGAAAATCTGCAACATCACCCCTGTTGCAAAAAATAATCTGCAACAAGATCTCTGTAGTAAAAAATCCTGCAACATGACCTCTGTTGCAAAAGATTCTGCAACAAGACCTCTGTTGCAATAATGGTGGCATCGGTCGGCCGCTTGATGTGCCAGATCTGATGACTCGCGAACCGGATCAGTCGGTGGAGGCGTAGCATGCCCCACCAAACAATTATTGAAGGAAATATGCCCTAGAGGCAATAATAAAGTTAATATTTATTTCCTCATATCATGATAAATGTTTATTATTCATGCTAGAATTGTATTAACCGGAAATATGATACATGTGTGAATACATAGACAAACATATAGTCACTAGTATGCCTCTACTTGACTAGCTCATTAATCAAAGATGGTTATGTTTCCTAACCATAGACATGTGTTGTCATTTGATTAATGGGATCACATCATTAGAAGAATGATGTGATTGACATGACCCATTTCGTTAGCCTAGCACTTGATCGTTTAGTATGCTGCTATTGCTTTCTTCATGACTTATACATGTTCCTGTAACTATGAGAAATATGCAACTCTCGTTTACCGGAGGAACACTTTGGGTACTACCAAACGTCACAACGTAACTGGGTGATTATAAAGGAGTACTACAGGTGTCTCCAAAGGTACATGTTGAGTTGGCGTATTTCGAGATTAGGTTTTGTCACTCTGATTGTCGGAGAGGTATCTCTGGGCCCTCTCGGTAATGCACATCATTATAAGCCTTGCAAGCAATGTGACCAAATGAGTTGGTTACGGGATGATGCATTACGGAACGAGTAAAGAGACTTGTCGGTAACGAGATTGAACTGGGTATTGGATACCGACGATCAAATCTCGGGCAAGTAACATACCGATGACAAAGGGAACAACGTATGTTGTTATGCGGTTTGACCGATAAAGATCTTCGTAGAATATGTAGGAACCAGTATGGGCATCCAGGTCCCGCTATTGGTTATTGACCGAGAATGGTTCTAGGTCATGTCTACATAGTTCTCGAACCCGTAGGGTCCGCACGCTTAAAGTTACGATGACAGTTTTATTATGAGTTTATAAGTTTTGATGTACCGAAGTTTGTTCGGAGTCCCGGATGTGATCACGGACATGACGAGGAGTCTCGAAATGGTCGAGACATAAAGATTGATATATTGGACGACTATATTCGGACACAGGAAGTGTTCCGGGTGATTTCGGAGAAAACCGGAGTGCCGGAGGG
>NC_041381.1:165719439-165745194 GCF_002162155.2 Triticum dicoccoides
CCACATGGGCCTTGGTGGGAAGAGAGAGGGGCGGCCAGGAAGGGCCGCGCGCCCCCTCTCCCTCTGGTTCGAATTGGACTAGGAGGGGGGGGGCGGCGCCCCCCTCTTTCCTTCCCCTCCTCTCCCCCTTCCTTCCCCTCCTAGTAGGAGTAGGAAGGAGGAGTCCTACTCCTACTAGGAGGAGGACTACTCCTCCTGGCGCGCCCAACAAGGGCCAGCCGGCCTCCCCCGTTGCTCCTTTATATACGGGGGCAGGGGGCACCCCATAGACACACAAGTTGATCTACGGATCGTTCCTTAGCCGTGTGTGGTGCCCTCCTCCACCATATTCCACCTCGGTCATATCGTCGCGGTGTTTAGGCGAAGCCCTGCACCGATAGAGCATCATCATCGTCACCACACCGTCGTGCTGACGGAACTCATCCCCGAAGCTTTGCTGGATCGGAGCCCGGGGATCGTCATCAAGCTGAACGTGTGCTGAACTCGGAGGTGCCGTACGTTCGGTGCTTGGATCGGTCAGATCGTGAAGACGTACGACTACATCAACCGAGTTGTCATAACGCTTCCGCTTACGGTCTACGAGGGTACGTGGACAACACTCTCCCCTCTCGTTGCTATGCCATCACCATGATCTTGCGTGTACGTAGGAAAATTTTGAAATTACTACGTTCCCCAACAGTGGCATCCGAGCCTAGGTTTTATGCGTTGATGTTATATGCACGAATAGAACACAAGTGAGTTGTGGGCGATATAAGTCATACTGCTTACCAGCATGTCATACTTTGGTTCAGCGGCATTGTGAGATGAAGCGGCCCGGACCGATATTACGCGTACGCTTACGCGAGACTGGTTTCACCGCTACGAGCACTCGTTGCTTAAAGGTGACCGGCGGGTGTCTGTCTCTCTCACTTTAGTTGAACCGAGTGTGGCTACGCCCGGTCCTTGCGAAGGTTAAAACAGCACCAACTTGACAAACTATCGTTGTGGTTTTGATGCGTAGGTAAGAACGGTTCTTGCTAAGCCCGTAGCAACCACGTAAAATTTGCAACAACAAAGTAGAGGACGTCTAACTTGTTTTTGCAGGGCATGTTGTGATGTGATATGGTCAAGACGTGATGCTATATTTTATTGTATGAGATGATCATGTTTTGTAACCGAAGTTATCGGCAACTGGCAGGAGCCATATGGTTGTCGCTTTATTGTATGAAATGCAAACGCCCTGTAATTGCTTTACTTTATCACTAAGCGGTAGCGATAGTCGTAGAAGCAATAGATGGCGTAACGACAACGATGCTACGATGGAGATCAAGGTGTCGCGCCGGTGACGATGGTGATCACGACGGTGCTTCGAAGATGGAGATCACAAGCACAAGATGATGATGGCCATATCATATCACTTATATTGATTGCATGTGATGTTTATCCTTTATGCATCTTATCTTGCTTTGATTGACGGTAGCATTTTAAGATGATCTCTCACTTAATAATCAAGAAGTGTTCTCCCTGAGTATGCACCGTTGCGAAAGTTCTTCGTGCTGAGACACCACGTGATGATCGGGTGTAATAGGCTCTACGTTCAAATACAACGGGTGCAAAACAGTTGCACACGCGGAATACTCAGATCATACTTGACGAGCCTAGCATATACAGATATGGCCTCGGAACACGGAGACCAAAAGGTCGAACGTCAATCATACAGTAGATATGATCAACATAGTGATGTTCACCATTGAAACTACTCCATCTCACGTGATGATCGGACATGGTTTAGTTGATTTGGATCACGTGATCACTTAGATGACTAGAGAGATGTCTGTCTAAGTGGGAGTTCTTAAGTAATATGATTAATTGAACTTAAATTTATCATGAACTTAGTACCTGATAGTATTTTGCTTGTCTATGTTTGTTTGTAGATAGATGGCTCGTGTTGTTGTTCCGTTAAATTTTAATGCGTTCCTTGAGAAAGCAAAGTTGAAAGATGATGGTAGCAATTACACAGACTGGGTCCGTAACCTGAGGATTATCCTCATTGCTGCACAGAAAAGTTACGTCCTGGAAGCACCGCTGGGTGCCAGGCCTGCTGCTGATGCAACTGATGACGTTAAGAACGTCTGGCAGAGCAAAGCTGATGACTACTTGATAGTTCAGTGTGACATGCTTTACGGCTTAGAACCGGGTCTTCAATGATGTTTTGAACGTCATGGAGCATATGAGATGTTTCAGGAGTTGAAGTTAATATTTCAAGCAAATGCCCGGATTGAGAGATATGAAGTCTCCAATAAGTTCTATAGCTGCAAGATGGAGGAGAATAGTTCTGTCAGTGAACACATACTCAAAATGTCTGGGTATAATAATCACTTGATTCAACTGGGAGTTAATCTTCCTGATGATAGTGTCATTGACAGAATTCTCCAATCACTGCCACCAAGCTACAAGAGCTTCGTGATGAACTATAATATGCAAGGGATGAACAAGACTATTCCCGAGCTCTTCGCAATGCTAAAGGCTGCGGAGGTAGAAATCAAAAAGGAGCATCAAGTGTTGATGGTTAACAAGACCACCAGTTTCAAGAAAAAGGGCAAAGGGAAGAAGAAGGGGAACTTTAAAAAGAACAGCAAGCAAGTTGCTGCTCAAGAGAAGAAACCCAAGTCTGGACCTAAGCCTGAAATTGAGTGCTTCTACTGCAAGCAGACTGGACACTGGAAGCGGAACTGCCCCAAGTATTTGGCGGATAAGAAGGATGGCAAAGTGAACAAAGGTATATGTGATATACATGTTATTGATGTGTACCTTACTAATGCTCGCAGTAGCACCTGGGTATTTGATACTGGTTTTGTTGCTAATATTTGCAACTCGAAACAGGGACTACGAATTAAGCGAAGATTGGCTAAGGACGAGGTGACGATGCGCGTGGGAAATGGTTCCAAAGTCGATGTGATCGCGGCGGCACGCTACCTCTACATCTACCATCGGGATTAGTTTTAGACCTAAATAATTGTTATTTGGTGCCAGCGTTGAGCATGAACATTATATTTGGATCTTGTTTGATGCGAGACGGTTATTCATTTAAATCAGAGAATAAAGGTTGTTCTATTTATATGAGTAATATCTTTTATGGTCATGCACCCTTGAAGAGTGGTCTATTTTTATTGACTCTCGATAGTAGTGATACACATATTCATAGTGTTGAAACCAAAAGATGCAGAGTTGATAACGATAGTGCAACTTATTTGTGGCACTGCCGTTTAGGTCATATCGGTGTAAAGCGCATGAAGAAACTCCATACTGATGGGCTTTTGGAATCACTTGATTATGAATCACTTGGTACTTGCGAACCGTGCCTCATGGGCAAGATGACTAAAACGCCGTTCTCCGGAACTATGGAGCGAGCAACTGATTTGTTGGAGATCATACATACTGATGTTTGTGGTCCAATGAGTGTTGAGGCTCGCGGCGGGTATCGTTATTTTCTCACCTTCACAGATGATTTGAGCAGATATGGGTATATCTACTTAATGAAACATAAGTCTGAAACATTTGAAAAGTTCAAAGAATTTCAGAGTGAAGTGGAAAATCATCGTAACAAGAAAATAAAGTTTCTACGATCTGATCGTGGAGGAGAATATTTGAGTTACGAGTTTGGTCTACACTTGAAACAATGCGGAATAGTTTCGCAACTCACGCCACCCGAACACCACAACGAAATGGTGTGTCCGAACGTCGTAATCGTATTTTACTAAATATGGTGCGATCCATGATGTCTCTTACTGATTTACCGCTATCGTTTTGGGGTTATGCTTTAGAGACGGCCGCATTCACGTTAAATAGGGCACCATCAAAATCCGTTGAGACGACGCCTTATGAACTGTGGTTTTGCAAGAAACCAAAGTTGTCGTTTCTTAAAGTTTGGGGTTGCGATGCTTATGTGAAGAAACTTCAACCAGATAAGCTCGAACCCAAATCGGAGAAATGTGTCTTCATAGGATACCCAAAAGAGACTATTGGGTACACCTTCTATCACAGATCTGAGGGCAAGATTTTCGTTGCTAAAATCGGATCCTTTCTAGAGAAGGAGTTTCTCTCGAAAGAAGTGAGTGGGAGGAAAGTAGAACTTGATGAGATAACTGTATCTACTCCCTTGTTGGAAAGTAGTTCATCACAAGAATCGGTTCCTGTGACAACTACACCAACTAGTGAGGAAGCTAATGATATTGATCATGAAACTTCAGATCAAGTTTCTACTGAACCTCGTAGGTCTACCAGAGTAAGATCCGCACCAGAGTGGTACAGTAATCCTATTCTGGAAGTCATGTTACTTGACCATGATGAACCTACGAACTATGAGGAAGCGATGATGAGCCCAGATTCCGCAAAATGGCTAGAGGCCATGAAATCTGAAATGGGATCCATGTATGAAAACAAAGTATGGACTTTGGTTGACTTGCCCGATGATCGGCAAGCCATTGAGAATAAATGGATCTTTAAGAAGAAGACCGATGCTGATGGTAATGTAACTGTCTATAAAGCTCGACTTGTTGCGAAAGGTTTTCGACAAGTTCAAGGGGTTGACTACGATGAGACTTTCTCACCCGTAGCGATGCTTAAGTCTGTCCGAATCATGTTAGCTATTGCTGCATTTCATGATTATGAAATTTGGCAAATGGATGTCAAAACTGCATTCTTGAATGGATTTCTGGAAGAAGAGTTGTATATGATGCAACCAGAAGGTTTTGTTGATCCAAAAAGTGCTAACAAAGTGTGCAAGCTCCAGCGATCCATTTATGGACTGGTGCAAGCATCTCGGAGTTGGAATAAACGTTTTGATAGTATGATCAAAGCATATGGTTTTATACAGACTTTTGGAGAAGCCTGTATTTACAAGAAAGTGAGTGGGAGCTCTGTAGCATTTCTGATTTTATATGTAGATGATATATTATTAATTGGAAATGATATAGAATTTCTGGATAGCATAAAGGGATACTTGAATAAAAGTTTTTCAATGAAAGACCTCGGTGAAGCTGCTTACATATTGGGCATCAAGATTTATATAGATAGATCAAGACGCTTAATAGGACTTTCACAAAGCACATACCTATTGGGGAACGTAGCAGAAATTCAAAATTTTCCTACGTGTCACCAAGATCTATCTATGGAGAGACTAGCAACGAGGGGAAGGAGAGTGCATCTACATACCCTTGTAGATCGCTAAGCGGAAGCGTTCAAGTGAACGGGGTTGATGGAGTCGTACTCGTCGTGATTCAGATCACCGATGATCCTAGTGCCGAACGGACGGCACCTCCGCGTTCAACACACGTACAGCTCGACGATGTCTCCCACGCCTTGATCCAGCAAGGAGAGAGGGAGAGGTTGAGGAAGACTCCATCCAGCAGCAGCACAACGGCGTGGTGGTGATGGAGGAGCGTGGCAATCCTGCAGGGCTTCGCCAAGCACCTACGGGAGAGGAGGAGGTGTCACGGGAGGGAGGGAGGCGCCAAGGGCTCAGGTATGGATGCCCTCCCTCCCCTTCACTATATATAGGGGCAGGGGAGAGGGGGGAGGCGCAGCCTTGCCCCTTCCTCCAAGGAAGGGGTGCGGCTAAGAGGGGGGGAGGAGTCCATCCTCCCCAAGGCACCTCGGAGGTGCCTTCCCCCTTTAGGACTCTCCCCTTTTTCCTATATCTTGGCGCATGGGCCTCTAGGGGCTGGTGCCCTTGGCCCATGTAGGCCAAGGCGCACCCCCTACAGCCCATGTGGCCCCCCGGGGCAGGTGGCCCCACCCGGTGGGCCCCCGGGACCCTTCCGGTGGTCCCGATACAATACCGATGACCCCGAAACTTGTCCCGATGGCCGAAACAGGACTTCCTATATATAAATCTTTACCTCCGGACCATTCCGGAACTCCTCGTGACATCCGGGATCTCATCCGAGACTCCGAACAACATTCGGTAACCACATACAAACTTCCTTTAACCCTAGCGTCATCGAACCTTAAGTGTGTAGACCCTACGGGTTCGGGAGACATGTAGTCATGACCGAGATGTTCTCCGGTCAATAACCAACAGCGGGATCTGGATACCCATGTTGGCTCCCACATGTTCCACGATGATCTCATCGGATGAACCACGATGTCAAGGACTTAATCAATCCCGTATACAATTCCCTTTGTCTAGCGGTATGGTACTTGCCCGAGATTCGATCGTCGGTATACCGATACCTTGTTCAATCTCGTTACCGGCAAGTCTCTTTACTCGTTCCGTAACACATCATCCCGTGATCAACCCCTTGGTCACATTGTGCACATTATGATGATGTCCTACCGAGTGGGCCCAGAGATACCTCTCCGTTTATACGGAGTGACAAAATCCCAATCTCGATTCGTGCCAACCCAACAGACACTTTCAGAGATACCCGTAGTGTACCTTTATAGCCACCCAGTTACGTTGTGACGTTTGGCACACCCAAAGCACTCCTACGGTATCCGGGAGTTGCACAATCTCATGGTCTAAGGAAATGATACTTGACATTAGAAAAGCTTTAGCATACGAACTACATGATCTTGTGCTAGGCTTAGGATTGGGTCTTGTCCATCACATCATTCTCCTAATGATGTGATCCCGTTATCAACGACATCCAATTGTTGGAAATATGCCCTAGAGGCAATAATAAAAGTATTATTATTATATTTCCTTGTTCATGATAATTGTCTTTTATTCATGCTATAACTGTATTATCCGGAAATCGTAATACACGTGTGAATACATAGACCACAATATGTCCCTAGTGAGCCTCTAGTTGACTAGCTCGTTGTGATCAACAGATAGTCATGGTTTCCTGACTATGGACATTGGATGTCGTTGATAACGGGATCACATCATTAGGAGAATGATGTGATGGACAAGACCCAATCCTAAGACTAGCACAGATCGTGTAGTTCATTTGCTAGAGCTTTGCCAATGTCAAGTATCTCTTCCTTTGACCATGAGATCGTATAACTCCTGGATACCGTAGGAGTGCTTTGGGTGTATCAAACGTCACAACGTAACTGGGTGACTATAAAGGTGCACTACAGGTATCTCCGAAAGTATCTATTGTTTTATGCGGATCGAGACTGGGATTTGTCACTCCGTGTAAACGGAGAGGTATCTCTGGGCCCACTCGGTAGGACATCATCATATGCGCAATGTGACCAAGGATTTGATCACGGGATGATGTGTTACGCAACGAGTAAAGTGACTTGCCAATAACGAGATTGAACAAGGTATTGGATACCGACGATCGAATCTCGGGCAAGTAAAATACCGCTAGACAAAGGGAATTGAATACGGGATCGATTGAGTCCTTGACATCGTGGTTCATCCGATGAGATCATCGTGGAACATGTGGGAGCCAACATGGGTATCCAGATCCCGCTGTTGGTTATTGACCGGAGAACGTCTCGGTCATGTCTGCATGTCTCCCGAACCCGTAGGGTCTACACACTTAAGGTTCGATGACGCTAGGGTTATAAAGGAAGCTTGTATGTGGTTACCGAATGTTGTTCGGAGTCCCGGATGATATCCCGGACGTCACGAGGAGTTCCGGAATGGTCCGGAGGTAAAGCTTTATATATAGGAAGTCCTGTTTCGGCCATCGGGACAAGTTTCGGGGTCATCGGTATTGTACCGGGACCACCGGAAGGGTCCCGGGGGCCCACCGGGTGGGGCCACCTGCCCCGGGGGGCCACATGGGCTGTAGGGGGTGCGCCTTGGCCTACATGGGCCAAGGGCACCAGCCCCAAGAGGCCCATGCGCAAGGAAACTTGGAGAGGGAAGAGTCCTTAAAGGGGAAGGCACCTCCGAGGTGCCTTGGGGAGGATGGACTCCTCCCCATCCTTAGCCGCACCCCTTCCTTGGATGAGGGGGCAAGGCTGCGCCCTCCCCCTCTCCCTTGGCCCTATATATAGTGGGGAAAAGGAGGAGCAATCATACCTAAGGCCTTTGGTTGCCTCCCTCTCCCTCTCGTGACACATCTCCTCTCCCGTAGGTGCTCGGTGAAGCCCTGCAGGATTGCCACGCTCCTCCACCACCACCACGCCGTTGTGCTGCTGTTGGATGGAGTCTTCCTCAACCTCTCCCTCTCTCCTTGCTGGATCAAGGCGTGGGAGACGTCACCGGGCTGTACGTGTGTTGAACGCGGAGGTGCCGTCCGTTCGGCACATGGTCATCGGTGATTTGAATCACGACGAGTACGACTCCATCAACCCCGTTCACTTGAACGCTTCCGCTTAGCGATCTACAAGGGTATGTAGATGCAAACTCTCCTCTCCTTTCTACTCGTTGCTGGTCTCTCCATAGATAGATCTTGGTGTTGCGTAGGAAAATTTTTGAATTTCTGCTACGTTCCCCAACACCAATGTCCATGGTCAGGAAACCGTAACCATCTATTGATTAACGAGCTAGTCAACTAGAGGCTTACTAGGGACATGGTGTTGTCTATATATCCACACATGTATCTGAGTTTCCTATCAATACAATTCTAGCATGGATAATAAACGATTATCATGAACAAGGAAATATAATAATAATCAATTTATTATTGCCTCTAGGGCATATTTCCAACAGTCTCCCACTTGCACTAGAGTCAATAATCTAGTTCACATCGATATGTGATTAACACTCAAGGTCACATCCCCATGTGACTAACACCCAAAGAGTTTACTAGAGTCAATAATCTAGTTCACATTTACCATGTGATTAACACTCGATGAGTTCTGGGTTTGATCATGTTATGCTTGTGAGAGAGGTTATAGTCAACGGGTCTGAACCTTTCAGATCCGTGTGTGCTTTACAAATCTCTATGTCATCTCCTAGATGCAGCTACCACGTTCTATTTGGAGCTATTCCAAATAACTGTTCTACTTGGAGCTATTCTAAATTGTTGCTCCATTATACGTATCCGGTATCTCTACTGAGAGCTATCCGGATAGGTGTTAAGCTTGCATCGACGTAACCCTTTACGACGAACTCTTTTACCACCTCCATAATTGAGAAAATTCCTTAGTCCACTAGTTACTAAGGATAACTTTGACCGCTGTCCTGTGATCCTTTCTTGGATCACTCTTGTACCCCTTGACTGACTCATGGTAAAGCACACTTCAGGTGCGGTACACAGCATAGCATACTGTAGAGCCTATGTGTTAAGCATAGGGGACGACCTTCGTTCCTTTCTCTCTATTCTGCCATGGTCGAGCTTTAAGTCTTAACTTCATACCTTACAACTCAGGCAAGAACTCCTTCTTTGACTGATCCATCTTGAACACCTTCAAGATCACGTCAAGGCATGTGCTCATTTGAAAGTACTATTAAGCGTTTTGATCTATCCTTATAGATCTTGATGCTCAATGTTCAAGTAGCTTAATCCAGCTTTTCCATTGAAAACACTTTCCAAATAACCCTATATGCTTTCCAGAAATTCTACGTCATTTCCGATCATTAATATGTCAACAACATATACTCATCAGAAATTCTATAGTGCTCCCACTCACTTCTTTGGAAATACAAGTTTCTCATAAACTTTGTATACACCCAAAATCTTTGATCATCATCAAAGCATACATTCCAACTCCGAGATGCTCACTCCAGTCCTCAGAAGGATTGCTGGAGCTTTGCATACTTATTAGCATATTTCAGGATAGACAAAACCTTCCGGTTGTATCACATACAACCTTTCCTCAAGAATCGTCGAGGAAACAATGTTTTGACATCCTATCTGCAAGATTTCATAAATAATGCAGTAATTGCTAATATAATTCCAACAGACTCTTAGCATAGCTACGAGTGAGAAAGTCTCATCGTAGTCAACTCCTTGAACTTGTCGAAAAACATCTTAACGACAAGTCGAGCTTACTCAATGGTGACACTTACCATCATTGTCTGTCTTCCTTTCAAAATCCATATGTACCTAACAGCCTTACGACCATCAAGTAGTTCTTCCAAAGTCTACACTTTGTTTTCATACATGGATCCTCTCTCGGGTTTTATGGCCTCAAGCCATTTATCGGAATCCGGGCCCACCATCGCTTCTCCATAGCTCGTAGGTTCATTGTTGTCTAGCAACATGACCTTCAAGACAGGATTACTGTACCACTCTGAAGTAGTACGTATCCTTGTCACCCTACGAGGTTCGGTAGTGACTTGATCTGAAACTTCATGATCACTATCATAAGCTTCCACTTCAATTGGTGTAGGTGCCACAGGAACAACTTCCTGTGCCCTGCTACACACTTGTTGAAGTGACGGTTCAATAACCTCATCAAGTCTCCACCATCCTCCCACTCAATTCTTTCGAGAGAAACTTTTCCTCGAGAAAGGACCCGATTCTAGAAACAATCCATTATTGCTTTCGAATCTGAGACAGGAGGTATACCCAACTGTTTTGGGTGTCCTATGAAGATGCATTTATCCGCTTTGGGTTCGAGCTTATCAGCCTGAAACCTTTCCACATAAGCATCGCAGCCCCAAACTTCTAAGAAATGATAGCTTAGATTTCTCTAAACCATAATTCATACGGTGTCATCTCAACGGAATTACGTCGTGCCCTATTTAAAGTGAATGTGGTTGTCTCTAATGCCTAACCTATGAACGATAGTGGTAACTCGATAAGAGACATCATGGTATGCACCATATCCAATAGGGTGCAACTATGACGTTTGGACACACCATCACACTATGGTGTTCCAGGCTGTATCAGTTGTGAAACAATTTCCACAATGTCTTAATTCTGTGCCAAACTCGTGATTCAGACATTCATCTCTATGATCATATCATAGATCTTTTATCCTCTTGTCACGATGATCTTTCAACTTCACACTGAAATTACTTGAACCTTTCAATAATTCAGACTCGTGATTCATCAAGTAAATATACTCAACATCTACTTGAATCATATGTGAAGTAAGAACATAACGATATTCACTGCATGCCTCAGCACTCATTGGACTGTACACATCAAAATGTATTACTTCCAACAAGTTGCTATCTTATTCCATCTTACTGAAAACGAGGCTTTTCAGTCATCTTGCCCGTGTGGTATGATTTGCATGTCCCAAGTGATTCAAAATCAAGTGAGTCAAAACGGTCCATTAGCATGGAGTTTCTTCATGCATATACACCAATAGACATGGTTCGCATGTCTCAAACTTTTCAAAAACGAGTGAGCCCAAAGATCCATCAATATGGAGCTTCTTCATGCGTTTTATACCGATATGACTTACGTGGCAGTGCCACAAGTAGGTGGTACTATCATTACTATCTTTTGGCATGAACATGTGTATCACTACAATCGAGATTTAATAAACCATTCATTTTAGGTGTAAGACCATTGAAGGTATTATTCAAATAAACAGAGTAACCATTATTCTCCTTAAATGAATAACCGTATTGCGATAGACGTAATCCAATCATGTCTATGCTCAACGCAAACACCAAATAACAATTATTTAGGTTTAACACCAATCTCTTTGGTAGAGGGAGCGTGCGATGCTTGATCATATCAAGCTTGGAAAAACTTCCAACACATATCGTCAGCTCACCTTTAGCTAGTCTCCGTTTATTCCGTAGCCTTTTGTTTCGAGTTACTAACACTTAGCAACCGAACCGGTATCTAATACCCTGGTGCTACTAGGAGTACTAGCAAAGTACACATTAACACAATGTATATCCAATATACTTCTATCGACCTTGCCAGCCTTCTTATCTACCAAGTATCTAGGGTAATTCTGCTCTAGTGGTTGTTCCCCTTATTATAGAAGCACTTAGTCTCGGGTTTGGGTTTTACCTTGGGTTTCTTCACTAGAGCAGCAACTGATTTGCCGTTTCATGAAGTATCCCTTCTTGCCCTTGCCCTTCTTGAAACTAGTGGTTTCACCAACCATCAACAATTGATGCTCCTTCTTGATTTCTACTTTCGCGGTGTCAAACATCGCGAATACCTCAAGGATCATCATATCTATCCCTGATATGTTATAGTTCATCACGAAGCTCTAACAGCTTGGTGGCAATGACTTTGGAGAACCATCAATGTCTTATCTGGAAGATCAACTCCCACTTGATTCAAATGATTGTTGTACTCAGACAATCTGAGCACAAGCTCAACAATTGAGCTTTTCTCCTTAGTTTGCAGGTTAAGAAAGTCATCGGAGGTCTTATACCTCTTGACATAGGCACGAGCCTGAAATCCCAATTTCAGCCCTCAAAACATCTCATATGTTTCGCGACGTTTCAAAAATGTCTTTGGTGCCTCAACTCTAAACCGTTTAACTGAACTATCACGTAGTTATCAAAACGTGTACAAACGACGTTTGGGGTTCAGCACACTGAGCGGTGCATTAAGGACATAAGCTTTCTATGAAGCAATGAGGACAATCCTCAGTTTACGGACCTAGTCCGCATAATTGCTACTATCAACTTTCAACTAATTTTTCTCTAGGAACATATCTAAACAGTAGAACTATAGCGTGAGCTACGACATAATTTGCAAAATCCTTTTGGCTATGTTCAGGATAATTAAGTTCATCTTATGAACTCCCACTCAGATAGACATCCCTCTAGTCATCTAAGTGATTACATGATCCGAGTCAAACTAGGCCGTGTCCGATCATCACGTGAGACGGACTAGTCATCATCGGTGAACATCTTCATGTTGATCGTATCTTCTATACGACTCATGTTCGACCTTTCGGTCTCCGTGTTCCGAGGCCATGTCTGTACATGCTAGGCTCGTCAAGTTAACCCTAAGTGTTTCGCGTGTGTAAATCTGTCTTACACCCGTTGTATGTGAACGTTAGAATCTAACACCCGATCATCACGTGGTGCTTCGAAACACGAACTGTCGCAACGGTGCACGGTTAGGGGAGAACACTTCTTGAAATTGTTGTAAGGGATCATCTTATTTACTACCGTCGTTCTAAGCAAATAAGATGTATAAACATGATAAACATCACATGCAATCAAATAGTGACATGATATGGCCATCATCACTTTGCTCCTTTTGATCTCCATCTTCGGGGCTCCATGATCATCATCGTCACCGGCATGACACCATGATCTCCATCATCATGATCTCCATCATCGTGTCTTCATGAAGTTGCCTCGCCAACTATTACTTCTACTACTATGGCTAACGGTTAGCAATAAAGTAAAGTAATTACATGACGTTTAAGTTGACACGCAGGTCACAAATAAATAAAGACAACTCCTATGGCTCCTGCCGGTTGTCATACTCATCGACATGCAAGTCGTGATTCCTATTACAAGAACATGATCAATCTCATACATCACATATATCATTCATCACATCCTTTTTGGCCATCTCACATCACATAGCATACCCTGCAAAAACAAGTTAGACGTCCTCTAATTGTTGTTTGCATGTTTTACGTGGCTGCTATGGGTTTCTAGCAAGAACGTTTCTTACCTACGCATGAACCACAACGTGATATGCCAATTGCTATTTACCCTTCATAAGGACCCTTTTCATCGAATCCGATCCGACTAAAGTGGGAGAGACAGACACCCGCCAGCCACCTTATGCAACTAGTGCATGTTTGTCGGTGAAACCGGTCTCACGTAAGCGTACATGTAAGGTTGGTCCGGGCCGCTTCATCCCACGATGCCACCGAATCAAGATAAGACTAGTAACGGCAAGCATATTGAACAATATCGACGCCCACAACTACTTTGTGTTCTACTCGTGCAAAGAATCTACGCAATAGACCTAGCTCATGATGCCACTGTTGGGGAACGTAGCAGAAATTCAAAATTTTCCTACGTGTTACCAAGATCTATCTATGGAGAGACTAGCAACAAGGGGAAGGAGAGTGCATCTACATACCCTTTTAGATCGCTAAGCGGAAGCGTTCAAGTGAACGGGGTTGATGGAGTCGTACTCGTCGTGATTCAGATCACCGATGATCCTAGTGCCGAACGGACGGCACCTCCGCGTTCAACACACGTACAACTCGACGATGTCTCCCACGCCTTGATCCAGCAAGGAGAGAGGGAGAGGTTGAGGAAGACTCCATCCAGCAGCAGCACAACGGCGTGGTGGTGATGGAGGAGCGTGGCAATCCTGCAGGGCTTCGCCAAGCACCTACGGGAGAGGAGGAGGTGTCACGGGAGGGAGGGAGGCGCCAAGGGCTCAGGTATGGATGCCCTCCCTCCCCTCCACTATATATAGGGGCAGGGGAGAGGGGGGAGGCGCAGCCTTGCCCCTTCCTCCAAGGAAGGGGTGCGGCTAAGAGGGGGGGAGGAGTCCATCCTCCCCAAGGCACCTCGGAGGTGCCTTCCCCCTTTAGGACTCTCCCCTTTTTCCTATATCTTGGCGCATGGGCCTCTAGGAGCTGGTGCCCTTGGCCCATGTAGGCCAAGGCGCACCCCCTACAGCCCATGTGGCCCCCCGGGGTAGGTGGCCCCACCCGGTGGGCCCCCGGGACCCTTCCGGTGGTCCCGGTACAATACCGATGACCCCGAAACTTGTCCCGATGGCCGAAACAGGACTTCCTATATATAAATCTTTACCTCCGGACCATTCCGGAACTCCTCGTGACGTCCGGGATCTCATCCGGGACTCCGAACAACATTCGGTAACCACATACAAGCTTCCTTTATAACCCTAGCGTCATCGAACCTTAAGTGTGTAGACCCTACGGGTTCGGGAGACATGCAGACATGACCGAGACGTTCTCCGGTCAATAACCAACAGCGGGATCTGGATACCCATGTTGGCTCCCACATGTTCCACGATGATCTCATCGGATGAACCATGATGTCAAGGACTCAATCAATCCCGTATACAATTCCCTTTGTCTAGCGGTATGGTACTTGCCCGAGATTCGATCGTCGGTATACCGATACCTTGTTCAATCTCGTTACCGGCAAGTCTCTTTACTCGTTCCGTAACACATCATCCCGTGATCAACCCCTTGGTCACATTGTGCACATTATGATGATGTCCTACCGAGTGGGCCCAGAGATACCTCTCCGTTTATACGGAGTGACAAAATCCCAATCTCGATTCGTGCCAACCCAACAGACACTTTCAGAGATACCCGTAGTGTACCTTTATAGCCACCCAGTTACGTTGTGACGTTTGGCACACCCAAAGCACTCCTACGGTATCCGGGAGTTGCACAATCTCATGGTCTAAGGAAATGATACTTGACATTAGAAAAGCTTTAGCATACGAACTACATGATCTTGTGCTAGGCTTAGGATTGGGTCTTGTCCATCACATCATTCTCCTAATGATGTGATCCTGTTATCAACGACATCCAATGTCCATGGTCAGGAAACCGTAACCATCTATTGATTAACGAGCTAGTCAACTAGAGGCTTACTAGGGACATGGTGTTGTCTATATATCCACACATGTATCTGAGTTTCCTATCAATACAATTCTAGCATGGATAATAAACGATTATCATGAACAAGGAAATATAATAATAATCAATTTATTATTGCCTCTAGGGCATATTTCCAACAATACCTTGACAAAATTTTGAAAAAGTTCAAAATGGATCAGGCAAAGAAAGGTTTCTTGCCTGTGCTACAAGGTGTGAAGTTGAGTCAAACTCAATGCCCGACCACAGCAGAAGATAGAGAGAAAATGAAAGATGTTCCCTATGCTTCAGCCATAGGCTCTATCATGTATGCAATGTTGTGTACCAGACCTGACGTATGCTTAGCAATAAGCTTGGCAGGAAGGTACCAAAGTAATCCAGGAGTGGATCACTGGACAGCGGTCAAGAACATCCTGAAATACCTGAAAAGGACTAAGGATATGTTTCTCGTATATGGAGGTGACAAAGAGCTAGTCGTAAATGGTTACGTTGATGCAAGCTTTGACACTGATCCGGACGATTCTAAATCGCAAACCGGATACATGTTTTTATTAAACGGTGGAGCTGTAAGTTGGTGCAGTTCTAAACAAAGCGTCGTGGCGGGATCTACATGTGAAGCGTAGTACATAGCTGCTTCTGAAGCAGCAAATGAAGGAGTCTGGATGAAGGAGTTCATTACCAATCTAGGTGTCATACCTAGTGCATTGGGACCAATGAAGATCTTCTGTGACAATACTGGTGCAATTGCTTTGGCAAAGGAATCCAGATTTCACAAGAGGACCAAGCACATCAAGAGACACTTCAATTCGATTCGAGACCAAGTCCAAGTGGGAGACATAGAGATTTGCAAAATACATATGGATCTGAATGTTGCAGATCCGTTGACTAAGCCTCTCTCACGAGCAAAACATGATCAACACCAAGACTCCATGGGTGTTAGAATCATTACTATGTAATCTAGATTATTGACTCTAGTGCAAGTGGGAGACTGAAGGAAATATGCCCTAGAGGCAATAATAAAGTTATTATTTATTTCCTCATATCATGATAAATGTTTATTATTCATGCTAGAATTGTATTAACCGGAAACATGATACATGTGCGAATACATAGACAAACATATAGTCACTAGTATGCCTCTACTTGACTAGCTCATTAATCAAAGATGGTTATGTTTCCTAACCATAGACATGTGTTGTCATTTGATTAATGAGATCACATCATTAGAAGAATGATGTGATTGACATGACCCATTTTGTTAGCCTAGCACTTGATCGTTTAGTATGCTGCTATTGCTTTCTTCATGACTTATACATGTTCCTGTAACTATGAGAAATATGCAACTCCCGTTTACCGGAGGAACACTTTGGGTACTACCAAACGTCACAACGTAACTGGGTGATTATAAAGGAGTACTACAGGTGTCTCCAAAGGTACATGTTGAGTTGGCATATTTCGAGATTAGGTTTTGTCACTCCGATTGTCGGAGAGGTATCTCTGGCCCTCTCGGTAATGCACATCATTATAAGCCTTGCAAGCAATGTGACCAAATGAGTTGGTTACGGGATGATGCATTATGAAACGAGTAAAGAGACTTGCCGGTAACGAGATTGAACTGGGTATTGGATACCGACGATCAAATCTCGGGCAAGTAACATATCGATGACAAAGGGAACAACGTATGTTGTTATGCGGTTTGACCGATAAAAATCTTCGTAGAATATGTAGGAACCAGTATGGGCATCCAGGTCCCGCTATTGGTTATTGACCGAGAATGGTTCTAGGTCATGTCTACATAGTTCTCGAACCCGTAGGGTCCGCACGCTTAAAGTTACGATGACAATTTTATTATGAGTTTATAAGTTTTGATGTACCGAAGTTTGTTCGGAGTCCCGGATGTGATCACGGACATGACGAGGAGTCTCGAAATGGTCGAGACATAAAGATTGATATATTGGACGACTATATTCGGACACCGGAAGTGTTCCGGGTGATTTCGGATAAAACCGGAGTGCCGAAGGGTTACCGGAACCCCCTCCGGAGAGTTAATGGGCCACATGGGCCTTGGTGGGAAGAGAGAGGGGCGGCCAGGAAGGGCCGCGCGCCCCCTCTCCCTCTGGTCCGAATTGGACTAGGAGGGGGGGGGGGGCGCCCCCCTCTTTCCTTCCCCTCCTCTCCCCCTTCCTTCCCCTCCTAGTAGGAGTAGGAAAGGAGGAGTCCTACTCCTACTAGGAGGAGGACTCCTCCTCCTGGCGCGCCCAACAAGGGCTGGCCGGTCTCCCCCCTCCCTCCTTTATATACGGGGGCAGGGGGCACCCCATAGACACACAAGTTGATCTACGGATCGTTCCTTAGCCGTGTGCGGTGCCCCCCTCCACCATATTCCACCTCGGTCATATTGTCGCGGAGTTTAGGCGAAGCCCTGCGCCGGTAGAGCATCATCATTGTCACCATGTCGTCGTGCTGACGGAACTCATCCCCGAAGCTTTGCTGGATCGGAGCCCGGGAATCGTCATCGAGCTGAACGTGTGCTGAACTCGGAGGTGTCGTACGTTCGGTACTTGGATCGGTCGGATCGTGAAGACGTACGACTACATCAACCGCGTTGTCATAACGCTTCCGCTTACGGTCTACGAGGGTACGTGGACAACACTCTCCCCTCTCGTTGCTATGCCATCATCATGATCTTGCGTGTACGTAGGAAATTTTTAAAATTACGACGTTCCCCAACAATTATATCTTCAAAACAAACCTGCAGTACGTGGCGTCTCAATCATCATGTGTTATTCCTGTATTTTGTGTTTTTGTGATCTACGTAGTTCAAATACACTTGAAACCGTTTTTAGGTCTCTGGATAATTTCAAGCTAATCTCTCAAGATTGAATTGTAATTATATAAACAAGCTATCGCGAGCTGAATACACAAGACTCACACAACCAGAAAACCAGCCAGTCGCTGCCTAAAAAGTCTAGGGTTTTCTGCCTCCCACCGGCGCCGGTGTCGGTCCATCCCGTCTCCGGTGTCCTGAGGGCCATGGAGGCGGAGTGGATCTCGGCCCTTGCCAGTGGGAGGGCTCCGTTTTTAGATATTTCGAGTTTTGTTAGGGTTTGTGTCCTGCTCAGGAAGGCGAGACGGCGGCGGCTCCCTGAAGATGGAATAAAGGTCTCCCCTCTAGCCCCCGTTTCGGTGATGCGTCTAGCATCATCGATGGCCGTGTGGAGGTGCGTCTCCGTCGGATCTGTCTTTGGTGGATTTGCTCGGATTTGTTCGTCGTTCGTCTTTGTTCGTGTGTCTTCAGGTTGGATCCCTTTTATCTACACTCTTCATCCGCGGCGGTTGCTGTTCTGGTGTGTTGGTTCTATGGGGCCTTAGCACGACGACTTCCCGACTATCTACTACAACAAGGTTTGCCCCGCTCCGGCGAGGGAAGGGCGATGACAGCGGCGCGCCTTCGGCTCGCTTCAGTGCTTGTAGTCGTCGCTAGGTGGTCTACGAATCTGGATGTAATTTTTATTATTCCTAGTGTTCGTTGTACTACCATGATTGAAGATGAATAGATTGGAAGTTTTCCACACAAAAAAGAAGGGATAAGTATATTTTTCGTTCTTGAACTCTTGTCAAAGTTTACAAATTGTCCCTCAACTCCAAAACCACTAAACGTTAGTCCCTCAAATAATAAAACCAGATATTTTTCATCCTTTTTAAAGCTTTGGGTTGTTTTAGTCTGACGTGGATACCTGGGTTTGACAAATGCTGCTGATGTGGCCCGGTTTTAGTCTGGAGGTCAAAACCGGCAGCTAAGTAAACCGGTCGGCCCACCTGACAGTGGTCGGTCAACACGCGATGGTGTGCGCACGGGACAGGGCCAGGGCGCGGCGGGTGCTCGCTCGGAGCACGGCCGGGCACGGGGGAGCGGACGAGGAGGACGCGCATGGGGCTGTAGGAGGGTGCACAAGCGAGGATGCGACCTTGGGCATACGCGGCCGTGGTGTAGGAGGCCGGCCGAGTTCGCGGCCATGGTGCACAGTGGCGTCGGCTCGAGGGGGCATGGCTAGGCGCCATGGACACCTCTGCCCTCCTGAGCTTGGTGCATGCCATGGACGTGGGGGATCTATGAGGTCGCTGAATCGAAGCGGCAGAGCCTCAATCGTTGGTGCCCTTGTCATCTTCTCCGCCTCTGGTGACCAGCCGCCGCGCCCCGCTCTCCTCCATCGAGCCTCCTTGACATCTCCGACTCTCCTTCGGGCCCCGGTGTGCTGCTCATCATCATTCCGTAGGAAACCATCACTGAGCGCCGCTCGATGCTGCCGCCCCTGCTCGCGGTAGTCCACTCTTTGCCGCCGACCGCTGCCACCACATGCTCTCCGCCGCAACATCACTCCTGGTGCCCGCAAGCTCGTGCAGGTGATCCGGGCTGCCGGCTGGAGCTCCTGGTGAGCGGCGGAGCGGGCTCGGCCGCGTGCTGCAGGGAGGGGAGGAAGGAGAAACGAGAATGCAGGGGGGCAGCGGGCGGCCGCAGCCATCCAAGCGTGGTGCCCACCACGTACATCACCACCGATGCGGCCACCTTTCGCCTCACGGTGCAGCGTGTCACCAGCGCCAAGGCCGAGTGGCAGGTCGGCAACGACGCTGGCATCGGTTTCCTCCTGCTGCCCTTCGATTTTGAGCACTTGCTACCGACTACCGTCAAACCCCGCGGCAGCCGCGGCCCAAGTCGCCGTGTACGCCCTTCTGCATCCACTGGCGGAGCAGTCGTGCTTCCCGACGCTGCTGGACTCCTCGAACGCCATCTGTGACAATAACTAGGTGACCTGGATCGAAACTGAAGCTGCATGGCCCTGCGCCATATTGCCCTTCATTCTCTTTGACGGGAGGTTCTTTAGTCACTTAACTGACTGACGTGATTGTCAAATCCAGGCCATGTGGCCGGTATTAGTCAAAACCGGTGTCCATGTCAGACTAAAACCACCTGAAGCATTATCAAGGACGAAAAAAAAAATCCGGTTTTAATAGTTGAGGGACTGAGTTTTGATGGTTTTGGAGTTGAGGGATGATTTGTAAAATTTCGCAAGAGTTCGAGGACGAAAAATATACTTATCCCCCCAAAAAATCATAATTATATTATGTCATGTGGTTTTTTCCCCAAATATTAGATCATGTGGCTGTAGCATACGTGAGAATCAAAAGTGATGGTTGAGACTTTGCCCATTGGTCTTCACATTATTGTGTTGTTCAAGCATGTCGCACTTAGGCCAATCCTGGTGATCATTTCTTATTAATCGTATGTAATCTTGTAATGTCAGACATATGCTTGCAATCTCAATGTATCTTAATCATATTGACAAGTATTCAATAAGTGCATCTCATTTTCATAAGACTAGGGCACTTCTAATGCATTTTATCTTAAAGCTATATCATATGTACTCTCTCTCCATTTTTGTACACAAGACCACTTCATATTTTTATGTCACTAGATGCACATTTCAATGAACTTTTTGATGATACAGTTTTGATGACATATAACACATTGTTTGTTGACTAAAATTATAGTCAAAGTTTGACACGAAAAACAAAGTGGTCTGGTATACAAAAACGAGTATTTAGATATAGCTCCTTCAATTAATTGTACTATCTTATTGTTGCATCTAAGCAATCTCTCGTTTAATGTATTTTGTGAGAGAAAAAGTGTGAGTTGTTTTGGTTTTTGATGCCAAGAGTTATATCTAGACTAAAATTTGATTTTGAATGAGATGAACAATAAGAATTAAACGAACATCTACATCATACATATATGACTCAAAACTATAGTTTATCTTGGAGAAAAAGTAAACGCTGTCATCTTGGAGCACCAGGTCTTCTACCACTGGTCATCCTTGTGCTCACCCAATGTCACCGGACCTAGTACTAAAATCCAAACGCCCTCTCACATGCATTATTTTTATTTATTTAAAAAAGATCCAAGTCTATTATGAAATTTCACCAGAAGTACAAAGCACCCAAAAACATAATAAAAAGGCTTTTGGACCATAGAACGATCACTACCACCGCCAAAACGAGTCACCAATGCGTCACTATCACGGCCCCCTATCAGCCAAACTAGCCTTATCGATCACAGCCAGGAAATCTTCATGCATTGTAACTAAGGAACCACATTATAGATTCCCCTATCAGCCAGACTAGCCTTATCGATCACAGCCAGAAAATCTTCATGCATTGTAACTAAGGAACCACATTATAGATTGTTGTTGTTGAACCCTTGAATCGATATGAAGCACCTAGCATCATACCACCATGGCCCAATACAGTAAGAAACGCTAACCTCACTACCCAAAAGACAACATGAATCTACGCCAGAGCTTTATTGAATCCATCGAGACAAAAACACTCAAGAACAAACAAACTCAAAAAGGATCAGAGCACGGAAGACCAGCTCGAATCCACGGGCTCACTAGTAGAGTCCTCAAAACTCGTAAAGGAACCTCAAATCCAATTTGTTCCAGAAGGCGTTGTAGTTTCCCCTGTTGACATGCACTGTAACCGTCAGGTTCAAATGGGCCTCGAGGAAATTTTACATGATCCCAGTTTTGACATCTATCATCATCTCTTTATATGAAATCCTTGTGAAGTCACAATACAATCTCTTGCCGCTGCTAGAGAAATTACACCGCCGAAGGTGGTCTAGCAAGAGATACATTCCTTTGAATTATCTTTGTGTCGCAAGGATATATTACAGGGAAACTATATTGATAATACAATCGAAAAAACTGAACACAACAACCAGCAGGAGTGTACAACATTTACCAAGGCCTGCCCCAACGAACCACCTTCTCTTACCAGGGCAGTTCTATCATACAGGTAGGGCCAAGGAACTGGATCTGACAACCTTCATGTACAAATGACAGATGTCAGTGCCGCCACCAGGGTATCCATCTGGACAAGCCAATGTGGTGTGCCATGGCACAAAATATAGCATCCTTAAATAGCAGTAGCTTGGTAGGCATACACGCCAGATGTTACCGAACCCAGCATGGAGAACCGATGATCAAGCCAAGTATCGGTAGACGTTCGGGTTCTCCTTGTCCCTCTCCAGGTAATCCCTGGTTATAAGATCCTCAATGCGCTTCTTAATTGCTTTGAAGTCGGGCTGAAGGGATAAAACGAGCATCCATGATCAGGTCAAGGAATCAAAGGAAATTCTACATAAAATGTACTAGCTTCAACGGTTGTTAAATATTGCAGTCTGGAATATCCATAGTTCCCAAGAAAGAAATTAAGATATTGGGCAACATCTGGATGCATTGTGTATGGTTTAAAGTATACTGTATGATTTAAATTTAATTAGTAAATATAGCTATATATTTCTCATTTGCACTAATGTGAGGATGCAAGCCTGAGGACTCAACAAGCTACATGACAAAAGAAATATGGCTTGAATTTGACATACTAGCCATGTAAACACATTTGTCACTGGTCCTACAAAGGCAAGATCAAATGGACACAACCACATTTACCATTAGCACAAGCTAACAGCACTTGAAGAATGTTTCATACCTTGAACATGCGACCAAGTTGCTCCACACACTCCATTACTAGTGTCTGGTGACCTAAGACTTTCCGGCTCTTCATAATACGAACAATGGATGCATCAATTGCGTATCTTCGATCCTTGTCAACATCTTCAACTACCTTCTTTTTCTCATCAACTGGAGGCAGAGGTATCTGCGGACAGAAATAACAAGCAAGGATTACATCCAACCGTAACAAAATAGAGGAAGCAAGAAAAAGAATACAACCAAAAATACCTTAATTCTCCTCATCTTGTCAGTAAATTTTGAATTAAATTCAAATACATCATTAGGAGAAATAGATCTGTTACTTGGTTCTTTAGTAAGAATCTTGTATTTCGCACAAGAGAGAGAATGGAGCAACCTCACTACATCGTCATCTGACAGGTTCAGTTGCGTTACTATCTCAGAGTAACTAAGTTTATCAGCTCCATTGAACAGTAGCAACAATGCAGCCTGACAAAGAGTCCGAAAGAAACCATTAGTCTGTGGCACCTGAAATAAAAGCAAGACCATGTACGTGTTTATGCTTACCTGGTAAGTTGTAACAATGAGCTCGATAGTCTTGGCCTCAAACTTTGCGGTGATATGGCAGATTCCCAAGGAATATATCCATGTAAGTTTTCTATGCTTAGTTCTTGTTTGATAAAACTCTTTGAAAACCTCCACACATCTCACCTATTTTTTTGGGAGTTGTCAATGTTAATAATCTTACAGAAAGTAAGGCCATAAAATAGTTAAGACCTCAGTTTGCAGAAGTGGAGAGCGCAAGAAAACAGTAAATTTACCATCTCAGCAGGAAGGTTTATATCGAATGATTTATAAGTTGGCCAAAATCCTGTTGTCAGAACAGTAACTGCCAAGTCTATCCCAGGATTCAATTCAGGGTGTGTGCTTATGAACTCTTCAAACTTAGTTTGATGATCCCTTGCAACAGTAAGGTCAGTGACCATGCCCTCCATTTTTGAAGTAAATTGGCCACCACACTGTTGTTTTAGCTTGGTCAGAATGCTTCTTTCGTGCTCATCATTAGCACTCTTGTCAAATAGCAATCTCCTAGCCAGCTTCTTCCTGCCATCATCACCATGAAACATCAGGCCCAGAGTGAAATCAATGGAATTCCTTATCTTCTTGAGCTTACAAGGCATTAAAGTTATTGTACAATGTTACAAACGATTACCTGTAAAACTCAGCAAAAAGGTCCTTATCACTGATGTAGGCGAGTAATCTCACTACCTGATGAATGGCCAGTTCCAGATTAACACCCGAAAGATAAAAATGCACTAATGTCTGCAAGTAAAAGAGAACACATAACAGATTGACGCATGTACCTTCTCCAGGGTATCCTCAATAGCTTCATCACTGAGTTTTTCACTGCCGCCTTTCTTTAAAATATTATCACAGAAGGTGGCAAGCAATTCAGCACTTGAACTACCAGAGACACCTTTGTTGCAGAACACTTCAAAAGCCTCTTTAAGCGCCTGTGCAAAGGAATAGGAAACAAAGATCAGAGAGTGTTCCTGTTTATTTTATTGCAAAAGATGAATCATGGAGAAACAAATAAACATATAATCTGACAAACCTTATGGAAGAGGGTATGCCCCTGGAAACAGTCAGTGACGTATGCTACATACTTGTCATGGAGCTCAATGATTTTCCGGACAAAAACCTAAAACCAGAAATTCTCAGATGGTGATAAATGTCGCAACTGAAGTTACAAAAAGTTAGGTTGACAGCAATATAGTCTGAATGTACACACCTGTTCCTGCAAACCAACAATGTCCTTCTTCTCTGGCTGTAAGAATAATTAATTATTAGATGTTCACTTCAAGATGACGAATAAAGAAATTACTTGAAAAGCCAAGTCTGAAGCACAGAGACAACTACTAGACAGAGCAAAATAAAGCATCGACAAGAAACCAAAACGGCACATACTGTAACAACCAATTTCTAGGCACTATCTGACAAGGAACCCAACTGGTCCTTTCCTCCAACAATCACTTGTACAAGCAGGGGCCGCATGAGGCAGGTACAATCAGGGAAGAGGGGAGGTACAAGAGGAAAAATGAAAGAGTTCAACCCAGCCCAGATAAATAACGGGCTCTAGCATGCAAGGCTAAATTAATGGACTGGGTGTTGCACGTGGTACAAGTGAGCTTAAGAATAAAAATACATTGAGATCCACAGAAACTGTGAAGTTATAGTGACAATTCCTCAAAAAAAAAGTTATAGTGACAATAAATGTGCACCTTCTTATTACTAGCAGCATCTTCTGCTTGTTTCACCAATGCTGTCCCTTCGTTGGTAACATGCTGCAGAATAACATCACTTAAATACAATGTCCAAAACTCCAAATTGTTCTATGGAGCAACTAAAGCATGCTTTGCATAAGCAGATACCTGCTTAAAAATTTGAGAAACAGGTTCTAGGCCACGAGTTATTCTAGAAAAGAGCCTGTACATCCTTGAGAGATCCTCAACCTACAACAACAGATGTAAACAGTCAATATACTTGATGTTCCCGATTATTATTACTCTTCAGGGATATGACTCTCTGGTCATACCTTGTCATCACGAAGTAATGCATGGCATCCAGAATGCTCCTTCTCCAAAAGTTGGCTTGCATACTGCGTTAACAACTCATGTTGCACTTTCTGAAACAACCCATGAATTATGTTAATGTTAAGTTAACTGATATGTTAAAGAGAGGGAAATCATGACAAATGTTCTCTCAGGAAGACCAACTAGATACTAATTTGTGTAATACACATCCAGCATGTAGCATTTTCAAATCACCAAAAACAGCGGGCGAGCAT
>NC_041381.1:165745351-165748549 GCF_002162155.2 Triticum dicoccoides
AAACAATCCACGAATTATGTTAATGTTAAGTTAACTGATATGCTAAAGAGAGGGAAATCATGACAAATGTTCTCTCAGGAAGACCAACTAGATACTAATTTGTTTAGCATTTTCAAATCACCAAAAACAGCGGGCGAGCGTCCGTGTGTGGGTGGGTGGG
Organism: Triticum dicoccoides; assembly: GCF_002162155.2. Taxonomy (NCBI): domain Eukaryota; kingdom Viridiplantae; phylum Streptophyta; class Magnoliopsida; order Poales; family Poaceae; genus Triticum; species Triticum dicoccoides. The sequence continues at coordinate 165,745,512 of NC_041381.1, forward strand.
TGGGTGGGGGGGGGATTGCAGCAGAGATCTTTTCACAAACCTCCAATAACTTCGGTTCACTACTAGAATGCAAATAATGAGCAACTCGTTCCTTCTCCCTCTTCAAGCACTCCTCGGCCTAGTGAAAAGGACATCCAATGCACATATATTATTGTCCTTAACTATGTAAACAATAAGGAAAAAGCTCCTGAAACTACCTTTAACATATAGTCAGGACAAGAGTCTTCCACGATCCAGGTTTGGGCCTTGATAGAGTAGTAGTCTGCAGTATCCTTCAGCAAGAAATCTTCAAAATCATTCTCGTAACATTCCATACTGCCTAAGCCAATCTCAACAAATATATCCAAGACATTCTTTAACAGAGCCCTGTCAATTTGTTCACCCTCACGTTCTTGGTCTATCTGTTGAAGGAGGATGTCACAACCACATATAGAAAAATCATCTGTTCGGACTGCTATGTGATGCAAAGACTTACCAAGGAAATGACTGCACTTTTTACTTTCCCTTTGATTTCTTGATATACCTTTACCATTAGAAAAGAGTTAAAACAAAGAAGGCAAAACAACTACATATAAATAACTTCACTGCCAGATCACATTCATTTACCAAATCTCGAAAGCAACTGAGCCCAACTTCTCTCAATGCTGGAAGCGATCTACGTGAAATGAAGTATCGATCAAGGTAATGGAAGAACCGTGATAGCCACCGAACCATCACTTTGTGGTTAGACCACCTCTTTACTAGCTCCCTCAACATAAACTCGTCATGCTTCTCTCTCAATGAAGGTAAGACCTACATGAGTCAAAATAAAGTGTAAAGCCAAACAAGCAAACACACAAAACGTAGCTAAGACAACATAGGAATGATCAAATGTAAGTAACTAAATACCTATGCTACCATAAAACAAGGGCAACTCTGTTATTAAGCTGTTGGTTATAAGTTATAACCAACATTAGAATTGAAGATTTAAAGGCGTGAATGGGGATATCTCTAAGAAGATGTGCCATTAACAATAAGATACAGTTTTAGATGAGACTATAAGCACGATGCATTTTAGCATTAAAAGTAATGTATAATAAATGATCGTGTGAGATAAAAAGGCTCTCAATTATCAATTCCTTGAAACCAAGCAAAAGCGGTTTGCTTAAAAAAAAGAACATTACATTGCGAGATGGCACCTGGCCCAGAGTCATCTAGTCTAGGCTTCAGTCCTCAAACCTACTCGGTCTCCTGTTTTTTTACAGCAAATAATGGACCATACACCTAAGACCATGGCAGATTAGCCAATGTGCCATTACCTAAGATTCGCAATGAAAGATGTCCTTTTTCCATAGAGGCAATGCATGAAAGGTGTACTGATTAATAAAGGTAGAAACCGCTTGAAGAAGCCACCAACGGTCTAGTTTGCAAAAACTTGCCAACTAGGTGCCCTTGGCCTTCAAATGATCATTAACAACCCCCTCATGGGCACTCCCCTCTCTCATTTTTGTGAATCACACCCTAGGCAACGGTTAGTAGTCACAACCCATGATAACTACTCTATCAATTGCTCTGGATTAGGAGAAGAGACATTAAATGTGAATCCCAAAGGTCAGTTCTCTGCTGACTGTTTCTGGCTATGTTTTTATCAGATATTAACCTGATACGCCTTCTAATGATTATTGCAAGTAATATCAGTTCTCCCTTTTCTCTGTAATATGCATGGTAAATATAGCACACAGCTAGTGTAATGTGGAACTCCTATGTATCATGTTTCTTCATTCGCACAGAAGTATGTATCATGCATGAGATTCAAGAGAATTTCCAGGTTGTACTTTGTGACGATGTTAAAATCCCCTACTAATTAGCGTAAAAACATCACGCATAGCTCCTGGTCCCACTATTTCAATCTATAAGGGGTATTTGGTGCGTCACGGACATTAAAGATGTTATCTGACAAAGAGAATAGAAAGAGGCTATAACTTTAATGTCCCTGCTATGCTATGTGCCTATATATATCACAAACAAGTGAGAGAATGTTAGCGTAAGCGTTAATAAATGACGAAGAGAGAGGGGAAGTTAAATGAGACCCAAAAGAGAACACTATGGTTGAATTTCCATAGCTATATGGACATTCTAATTTCACAGGCATCTCCTGATTCTGGCCTCATTTGGCATTCCCTCTCTCCCTTGCATTTATGAGCACCCATTTCAGCTAGTCATTCTCTTGCTCCCAAGACATTGATAGCAGGAAAATTAGAGACATTTCCATGTGCCATTATATTGGTCTAAAGCTCCTTAGGTCCTATTCGGAACATGGGAATTCGACGGTGTACCCCATAGAAATGTTCCAATGATGCACCCCTACTGCATGCTATTTCTGATTCGAATGTAAGTTGCAGGGTACAGACGTATACACTATACTACTACTTTGGTACACCCACAACCTGCATCCAAACAAAGACAGAGAGCAGACGAAACAACTCTAGTGGCCGCATACTGCATATAACAAAACCAGTCCGTTTATAGTATTCGTAACCACACAGAAGTGAAGAGAATCATCATCACGCGCACCACTCCTACACCCCTACCAGCAATAGCAACCGTGTGCACGTCAAAAACTTAAATGCTCCACCCGCCGCACGCGGCACGTCCAATTCGACAGCTAAAATTAACGGGGCACCAGCCACAATCAGCACACGGAGAAGACCCAGCTGCTCACCATGGAGGAGATGTACTCCTCGAAGGACTCGCGGTACTTGTCGTAGAGCTGCTGCGAGTAGTCGTGCGGGGGCTTCTGCGTGCACATGTTGTATATCGTCCTGCGCGAGCAGAGCAGAGCGGCCACGGCGAAAATCAGATGAGGCCGCGGACGGGAGGCGGAATTGGGGGGCAGGGGGTACCGTACGTGTAGAGCATCATGTAGTCCTCGGAGCTGAACTGCGGCTCCGGCTTGCCCTCGAGGATGTTCTTGAGTTTGGTGATGCCCTTCTGCATGAAGGCCCAGCCTTCCTCCAGATCGACGGTCTTCCGCTCGTGCGTCGTCATCGCCGCCGCCG
>NC_041381.1:165748973-165798027 GCF_002162155.2 Triticum dicoccoides
CGCCCCTCTCCTGCGTGGGAACGGGAAATGGGAGGACGAGGAGAAAGGGGAAAGAGGGTCCGATCTAGCGTGGCGGAATGCCGAAACAGGGGAGGGAGGGAGGGGGGATGGATGGTCGCCGCCACTGCCAGCTCTCTCCGTTACTTTGGCACATGGCTGCCGTGCTGATGGCGTGGCCACTTCACAGCTAAGCTTAAGATGGCTAAAAAAGTCAGAAACTTACAGAGTGTACATGCCAACAGCCCATAGATGCTGCAGTGAGCCAAATACCGCGTGATTTGTAAATTATGACGACCAAAGCGAGTAAAACGTGACTGTGTGGCACGCCAACATCTCTGATTTAAATCTCGCGAGTGCAGGTTAATGGCAAAAAAATAATATGGCATGATAGAAAATTATCTGATCGGCGGTATCCTTAAAACTAGGACGTCGATAACGGTCACACGTGTGGCAGGAAAAGAGATGCACCACACATCTTTAATGCAAATAGATTGCCACGTCAGAGAATCTTTTCGGATTTTCAGTTTTTAAAATATTTTATCTCTTAAATAAAAAATTGGATTGAAGATTCGTTTTCACCACTAAATCCCTCGCGACGAGATCTTCAAAACTAGATCTCATATCGATATATTTCGGCGAAAAATGTTTTGGGTTAAAAGTTGCCATGTCTATTGCACATGAATTGCCATGATATTTACATTGAAGTTGCCATGATATGTTTCAACTATTTTCTTTATATTTAAAAGTAAATTTTAACATATTATAAACAGAGAATTAAGAAACTAAACTTGCCATGCATCATAAACTAAAATTGTCATGATACATACACTTAAAATTGTCATGGTTCAATAAAAAAATATTTTCATGGTCAAAGTACTAGAATTGTCATCATCAAAAAACTAAAATTGCCATGATCTATAAACTAAAATTGCCACATGGCAACTTTAGTTTAAGCACTATGGCAACTATAGTGTAAATATCATGGCAACTTCTGGGCAAAAGAAAAAATTGTCGAAACATATCAACATGGAGTCTAGTTTTGAAGATCTCGTCAAGACGGATTTAATGGTGAAAACGGATTTTTAGTTCGCTTTTCTATTTAGGAGATAAAACATTTTTAAGCCGAAAACCAAAAAGATTTCTGCTGATGTCATGTATTCATACGTGGCAAAATGAGTGGTGATGGAGGCGTGTGGGCGATCTGCAAACGCCCACACGTGTGGGCGTTAATTTTTTCGCAAAACTAATGCTCATTCGGTTCTACTCCCTCCGTCCCATAATATAGAAGCGACAATAATAGTGAGCACCAAGCCCATGCATTACTAACAGAAGATACAAAAGCAAATAAATAAACCATGTGCGTGTGTATTATTGAAAAAAAAAGACCAGCCAGGACTAGCCCTTGGCGGTATATTTTTATAGGAGAAAATCTCTAAGCACCCCCTTGACCGAGCCAGGACTTGAACCAGTGCGTGTGTATTATCAAAAGACAACCTCAACAAGTCTTTTGGAACGGGAGGGTACAAGTCAGAGGAAACCGGATCCTCTAACATTCGTAAGGAATGTTAGAGAAGTTACAGTACCCTAACTTTCCTTCTTTCTATCAGTATGATTAAGGCTAAAACAAATTAATTAATTTGTAAATTGATGATCTATTGTGTATATTTATAGTAATTACATACAAACAAAATAATGATGAAATAAAATTAATTTTGAATTATTTGTATCTATAGTAAATACCAACGGTAAACAACATACTAACTATCTACTAACAGTTCCTAACTTTCCGTCATCATTTTACACTAGACTAGCACTGTAGCACTGTGACTTTCCTTATGAATGTTAGAGGATCCGGTTGTCAGAGTCAGAGTGGTCCAATATCTCTATTTTTCTTGTCGTCCTACAACTGTTAAAGCTTTGCTTTGATGTGGACAATCAAGGGCTTGGCGTTGAGTTTGCTCAACGCTAAACACCTCAGGCTGGGCGTAGTGGGGGTACTTTAGTAAATAACATAACGCATTTGAAGACAAGTTTGCTTATGTGGCATATAGTTAATGAGGAGAGAGGAGTTTGGAGTAACATAACGCAATGCAAAGCAAAATGAGTCTACAATGTACTCCCTCCGGTCCTTTTTACTCTGCATATAAGAATTGTGTGAAGTCAAACTTCACAAAGTTTGACCATATTTATAAGAAAAAATATCAACATTTACTGTGATAAAGTTATACGATATGAAACTTTAAGTCATGACGCATCTACTGGTATTGATTTCACCTTATGATTATTAATAAGTTTTTCTATAAAGTTGGTCAAATTTTACGAGGCTTGACGTTGGACAAATCTTATATGCGAACTAAAAAGGACCGGAGGGAGTAATAAATGTAATCATCTATGATAGTACTTCTATGTCATTTTGCACTACTGGACTCCTTGGTGCTTGGTGCAAACCCCATATGGGGATAACAGATCCATTGATAGCTGAAGCAGTGTCTATGCGAGAAGGCGCGCGATTTGCGTATCTTCGCGGCTATACGCATGTGATCATGGAAGTTGATTGCCTGGAGATGGTAGATCTGTGGGACACTCGCCACAATTCTCGTTTAGTTGTGGCTCCTGTCTTGTTAGAAATTGGAGAGCTTGTTAGAGACTTTTAGTTTTTTACTATTCTTCATGTAAATCAAGCGGCTAACGTTCCAGGGCATCTATGTGCTAAGCATACTTGCACGCTGAATGTGACGGACTGCTGGCTTGATGAGACTCCTAGCTTCCTAGTGACCAGTCTATTGGCTGATTGTCCTAGGACTGCTATTTTGTAATAAAGCTCTCTGAATTGCCTGCAAAAAAGGTAATACTAATCTAAGTTACTCCCCACTATGACTACCCTCACGACATTTATATTGAGCTTCCGTGCCAGTTTTGGAGTTTGTATGTTCATGTGTTTCACTCTTGGAATCCAATGGGAGAAACAATTACAGCTTTTTATTGGACTGTTACGTGTCTGAATTGCACATATATAGAAGTATCTCTAACCGATGCCTTATAATGCTTTAGAGGAGCAAACTTTCCACCCTCAAAAGCTTTAGAGGAGCATAGTTTTTACTTGAGGCGCCTTTCGATCCGTAAATATAGTCGGCTGCAGTCGAGTGGGGTAAAAATCCCGTTCGCTCCGAAGACATGCCTGCACCTCCCGTCCCGTTAACGTTGTCGTGGCCCAGCCCCCAATTGTCGCCATTGCACCCCACCGCCTCCCCCTCCGTCATAGCCTCATGTCGTCCTGGCCTACCCAACCGTCGAGATCTAGCAATTCGCTAAGATGGTGGTCGCCCTGTCTTTGTCGCCATGCGGAAGAACACCATGTCATCGGAGTCGTCGCTCCACTCCACTAGTTGGCCACCAAGCTCCCTGAAGCTGATGCTCGCGACCTCGGTTTGCTGGTGTGGCAGCAAGGGGAGTGGTGGTGCAAGCAGGGTGGTTGGCCGATGACCCTATAAATCAGCGGGGCTAGAGAGGGAACTTTGGCCATGGAGCTTACTCACACACGCGAGGCCCGTGGTCAACAGAGCTGGGAGAGGAGGGAAGGTGTTGTCGTAGTTGATGAAGAAGGAGGCACACAGCAGCTGACTGAGGCTGTGACACGATCTCCTCAAAATCAAGGACTGGGAGACCTTTGTGGGAGTGCGCCGGCTGTTGGGGAACGTAGTAATTTCAAAAAATTTCCTACGCACACGCAAGATCATGGTGATGGCATAGCAACGAGAGGGGAGAGTGTTGTCCATGTACCCTCGTAGACCGTAAGCGGAAGCGTTATGACAACGCGGTTGATGTAGTCGTACGTCTTCACGATCCGACCGATCCAAGTACTGAACGTACGGCACCTCCGAGTTCAGCACACGTTCATCTCGATGACGATCCCCGGGCTCCGATCCAGCAAAGCTTCGGGGATGAGTTCTGTCAGCACGACGGCGTGGTGACGATGATGATGCTCTACCGGCGCAGGGCTTCGCCTAAACTCTGCGACGATATGACCGAGGTGGAATATGGTGGAGGGGGGCACCGCACACGGCTAAGGAACGATCCGTAGATCAACTTGTGTGTCTATGGGGTGCCCCCCTGCCCCCGTATATAAAGGAGGGAGGGGGAGGCCGGCCGGCCCCTTGGGTGCACCAAGGGAGGAGGAATCCTCCTCCTAGTAGGAGTAGGACTCCTCCTTTCCTACTCCTACTAGGAGGGGGAAGGAAGGGGGAGAGGGGGAAGGAAAGAGGGGGGCGCCGCCCCCCTCCTAGTCCAATTCGGACCAGAGGGTGGAGGGGGCGCGCGGCCCATGCTGGCCGCCCCTCTCTCCTTTCCCCTAAGGCCCATAAGGCCCAATACTCTCCTGGGGGGTTCCGGTAACCCCCCCCCCGGCACTCCGGTTTTCTCCGAAATCACCCGAAACACTTCCGGTGTCCGAATATAGTCGTCCAATATATCAATCTTTATGTCTCAACCATTTCGAGACTCCTCGTCATGTCCGTGATCACATCCGGGACTCCGAACAAACTTCGGTACATCAAAACTTATAAACTCATAATAAAACTGTTATTGAAACGTTAAGCGTGCGGACCCTACGGGTTCGAGAACTATGTAGACATGACCTAGAACCATTTTCGGTCAATAACCAATAGCGGGACCTGGATGCCCATATTGGTTCCTACATATTCTACGAAGATCTTTATCGGTCAAACCGCATAACAACATGCGTTGTTCCCTTTATCATCGGTATGTTACTTGCCCGAGATTCGATCGTCGGTATCTCAATACCTAGTTCAATATCGTTACCGGCAAGTCTCTTTACTCGTTCTGTAACACATCATCTTATAACTAACTCATTAGTTACAATGCTTGCAAGGCTTAGGTGATGAGTATTACCGAGAGGGCCCAGAGATACCTCTCCGACAATCGGAGTGACAAAACCTAATCTCAAATTATGCCAACCCAACATGTACCTTCGGAAACACCTGTAGAGCACCTTTATAATCACCCAGTTACGTTGTGACATTTGGTAACACACAAAGTGTTCTTCCGGTAAACGGGAGTTGCACAATCTCATAGTTGCAGGAACTTTGTATAAGTCATGAAGAAAGCAATAGCAATATACTAAACAATCAAGTGCTAGGCTAACGGAATGGGTCATGTCAATCACATCATTATCCTAATGATGTGATCCCATTAACCAAATGACAACACATGTCTATGGTTAGGAAACATAACCATCTTTGATTAATGAGCTAGTCAAGTAGAGGCATACTAGTGACTTTATTTTTATCTATGTATTCACACATGTATCATGTTTCCGGTTAATACAATTCTAGCATGAATAATAAACATTTATCATGATATGAGGAAATAAATAATAACTTTATTATTGCCTCTAGGGCATATTTCCTTCAGTCTCCCACTTGCACTAGAGTCAATAATCTAGATTACATAGTAATGATTCTAACACCCATGGAGTCTTGGTGCTGATCATGTTTTGCTCGTGAGAGAGGCTTAGTCAATGGGTCTGCAACATTCAGATCCGTATGTATCTTGCAAATCTCTATGTCTCCCACTTGGACTTGGTCCCGAATGGAATTGAAGCGTCTTTTGATGTGCTTGGTCCTCTTGTGAAATCTGGATTCCTTTGCCAAGGCAATTGCACCAGTATTGTCACAAAAGATCTTCATTGGTCCCGATGCACTAGGTATGACACCTAGATCAAAAATGAACTCCTTCATCCAGACTCCTTCATTTGCTGCTTCCGAAGCAGCTATGTACTCCGCTTCACATGTAGATCCTGCTACGACGCTTTGTTTAGAACTGCACCAACTTACAGCTCCACCGTTTAATAAAAACACGTATCCGGTTTGCGATTTAGAACCATCCAGATCAGTGTCAAAGCTTGCATCGACGTAAACGTTTATGACTAGCTCTTTGTCACCTCCATATACGAGAAACATATCCTTAGTCCTTTTCAGGTATTTTAGGATGTTCTTGACCGCTGTCCAGTGATCCACTCCTGGATTACTTTGGTACCTTCCTGCCAAGCTTATTGCTAAGCATACGTCAGGTCTGGTACACAGCATTGCATACATGATAGAGCCTATGGCTGAAGCATAGGGAACATTTTTCATTTTCTCTCTATCTTCTGCTGTGGTCGGGCATTGAGTTTGACTCAACTTCACACCTTGTAGCACAGGCAAGAATCCTTTCTTTGCCTGATCCATTTTGAACTTTTTCAAAATTTTGTCAAGGTATGTGCTTTGTGAAAGTCCTATTAAGCGTCTCAATCTATCTCTATAGATCTTGATGCCCAATATGTAAGCAGCTTCACCGAGGTCTTTCATTGAAAAAACTTTTATTCAAGTATCCTTTTATGCTATCCAGAAATTCTATATCATTTCCAACTAATAATATGTCATCTACATATAAAATTAGAAATGCTACAGAGCTCCCACTCACTTTCTTGTAAATACAGGCTTCTCCAAAAGTCTGTATAAAACCATATGCTTTGATCACACTATCAAAGCGTTTATTCCAACTCTGAGATGCTTGCACCAGTCCATAAATGGAACGCTGGAGCTTGCACACTTTGTCAGCACCTTTTGGATCAACAAAACCTTTCGGCTGCATCATATACAACTCTTCTTCTAGAAATCCATTCAAGAATGCAGTCTTGACATCCATTTGCCAAATTTCATAATCATGAAATGCAGCAATAGTCAACATGATTCGGACGGACTTAAGCATCACTACGGGTGAGAAAGTCTCATCGTAGTCAACCCCTTGAACTTGTCGAAAACCTTTTGCAACAAGTCGAGCTTTATAGACAGTTATATTACCATCAGCGTCAGTCTTCTTCTTAAAGATCCATTTATTCTCAATGGCTTGCCGATCATCGGGCAAGTCAACCAAAGTCCATACTTTGTTTTCATACATGGATCCCATCTCAGATTTCATGGCTTCTAACCATTTTGCGGAATCCGGGCTCATCATCGCTTCCTCATAGTTCGTAGGTTCATCATGGTCAAGTAACATGACTTCCAGAATAGGATTATCGTACCACTCTGGTGCGGATCTTACTCTGGTAGACCTACGAGGTTCAGTAGAAACTTGATCTGAAGTTTCATGATCATTATCATTAGCTTCCTCACTGATTGGTGTAGTTGTCACAGGAACCGGTCCTCGTGATGAACTACTTTCCAATAAGGGAGTAGATACAGTTATCTCATCAAGTTCTACTTTCCTCCCACTCACTTCTTTCGAGAGAAACTCTTTCTCTAGAAAGGATCCATTCTTAGCAACGAATGTCTTGCCTTCGGATCTGTGATAGAAGGTGTACCCAATAGTCTCTTTTGGGTATCCTATGAAGACACATTTCTCCGATTTAGGTTCGAGCTTATCTGGTTGAAGTTTCTTCACATAAGCATCGCAGCCCCAAACTTTAAGAAACGACAACTTTGGTTTCTTGCCAAACCACAGTTCATAAGGCGTCGTCTCAACGGATTTTGATGGTGCCCTATTTAACGTGAATGCGGCCGTCTCTAAAGCATAACCCCAAAATGATAGCGGTAAATCAGTAAGAGACATCATAGATCGCACCATATCAAGTAAAGTACGATTACGACGTTCGGACACACCATTTCGTTGTGGTGTTCCAGGTGGCGTGAGTTGCGAAACTATTCCACATTGTTTCAAGTGTAGGCCAAACTCATAACTCAAATACTCTCCTCCACGATCAGATCGTAGAAACTTTATTTTCTTGTTACGATGATTTTCCACTTCACTCTGAAATTCTTTGAACTTTTCAAATGTTTCAGACTTGTGTTTCATCAAGTAGATATACCCATATCTGCTCAAATCATCTGTGAAGGTGAGAAAATAACGATACCCGCCGCGAGCCTCAACATTCATTGGGCCACAAACATCAGTATGTATGATTTCCAACAAATCAGTTGCTCGCTCCATAGTTCCGGAGAACGGCGTTTTAGTCATCTTGCCCATAAGGCACGGTTCGCAAGTACCAAGTGATTCATAATCAAGTGATTCCAAAAGTCCATCAGTATGGAGTTTCTTCATGCGCTTTACACCGATATGACCCAAACGGCAGTGCCACAAATAAGTTGCACTATCATTATTAACTCTGCATCTTTTGGTTTCAACACTATGAATATGTGTATCACTACTATCGAGATTTATTAAAAATAGACCACTCTTCAAGGGTGCATGACCATAAAAGATATTAGTCATATAAATAGAACAACCATTATTCTCTGATTTAAATGAATAACCGTCTCGCATCAAACAAGATCCAGATATAATGTTCATGCTCAACGCTGGCACCAAATAACAATTATTCAGGTCTAAAACTAATCCCGAAGGTAGATGCAGAGGTAGCGTGCCGACTGCGATCACATCGACTTTGGAACCGTTTCCCACGCGCATCGTCACCTCGTCCTTGGCCAGTGCTCGCTTATTCTGTAGTCCCTGTTTCGAGTTGCAAATATTAGCAACAGAACCAGTATCAAATACCCAGGTGCTACTACGAGCTCTAGTTAGGTACACATCAATAACATGTATATCACATATACCTTTGTTGCCATCCTTCTTATCCGCCAAATACTTGGGGCAGTTCCACTTCCAGTGACCAGTCTGCTTGCAGTAGAAACACTCAGTTTCAGGCTTAGGTCCAGACTTGGGTTTCTTCTCTTGAGCAGCAACTTGCTTGCTGTTCTTCTTGAAGTTCCCCTTCTTCTTCCCTTTGCCCTTTTTCTTGAAACTAGTGGTCTTGTTGACCATCAACACTTGATGCTCCTTCTTGATTTCTACCTCCGCAGCTTTTAGCATTGCGAAGAGCTCGGGAATAGTCTTGTTCATCCCTTGCATATTATAGTTCATCACAAAGCTCTTGTAGCTTAGTGGCAGTGATTGGAGAATTCTGTCAATGACGCTATCATCCGGAAGATTAACTCCCAGTTGAATCAAGTGATTATTATACCCCAGACATTTTGAGTATATGCTCACTAACAGAACTATTCGCCTCCATCTTGCAGCTGTAGAACTTATTGGAGACTTCATATCTCTCAATCCGGGCATTTGCTTGAAATATTAACTTCAACTCCTGGAACATCTCATATGCTCCATGACGTTCAAAACGTCGTTGAAGACCCGGTTCTAAGCCGTAAAGCATGGCACACTGAACTATAGAGTAGTCATTAGCTTTGCTCTGCTAGACGTTCTTAACGTCGTCAGTTGCATCAGCAGCAGGCCTGGCACCCAGCGGTGCTTCCAGGACGTAACTTTTCTGTGCAGCAATGAGGATAATCCTCAGGTTACGGACCCAGTCCATGTAATTGCTACCATCATCTTTCAACTTTGCTTTCTCAAGGAACGCATTAAATTTCAAGGAACAACAGCACGAGCCATCTATCTACAAACAAACATAGACAAGCAAAATACTATCAGGTACTAAGTTCATGATAAATTAGGTTCAATTAATCATATTACTTAAGAACTCCCACTTAGACAGACATCTCTCTAGTCATCTAAGTGATCACATGATCCAAATCAACTAAACCATAACCGATCATCACGTGAGATGGAGTAGTTTTCAATGGTGAACATCACTATGTTGATCATATCTACTATATGATTCACGCTCGACCTTTCGGTCTCCGTGTTCCGAGGCCATATCTGCATATGCTAGGCTCGTCAAGTTTAACCTGAGTATTCCGCGTGTGCAAAACTGTCTTGCACCCGTTGTAGATGGACGTAGAGCTTATCACACCCGATCATCACGTGGTGTCTGGGCACGACGAACTTTGGCAACGGTGCATACTCAGGGAGAACACTTCTTGATAATTTTAGTGAGAGATCATCTTAAAATGCTACCGTCAATCAAAGCAAGATAATATGCATAAAGGATAAACATCACATGCAATCAATATAAGTAATATGATATGGCCATCATCATCTTGTGCTTGTGCTCTCCATCTTCGAAGCACCGTCGTGATCACCATCGTCACCGGCGCGACACCTTGATCTCCATCGTAGCATCGTTGTCGTTTCGCCATCTATTGCTTCTACGACTATTGCTACCGATTAGTGATAAAGTAAAGCAATTACAGGGCGTTTGCATTTCATACAATAAAGCGACAACCATATGGCTCCTGCCAGTTGCCGATAACTTCGGTTACAAAACATGATCATCTCATACAATAAAATATAGCATCACGTCTTGACCATATCACATCACAACATGCCCTGCAAAAACAAGTTAGACGTCCTCTACTTTGTTGTTGCAAATTTTACGTGGCTGCTACGGGCTTTAGCAAGAACCGTTCTTACCTACGCATAAAAACCACAACGATAGTTCGTCAAGTTAGTGCTGTTTTAACCTTCGCAAGGACCGGGCGTAGCCACACTCGATTCAGCTAAAGTGAGAGAGACAGACACCCGCCAGCCACCTTTAAGCACAAGTGCTCGTAACGGTGAAACCAGTCTCGCGTAAGCGTACGCGTAATGTCGGTCCGGGCCGCTTCATCTCACAATACCGCCGAACCAAAGTATGACATGCTGGTAAGCAGTATGACTTGTATCGCCCACAACTCACTTGTGTTCTACTCGTGCATATAACATCAACGCATAAAACCTGGCTCGGATACCACTGTTGGGGAACGTAGTAATTTCAAAAAAGTTCCTACGCACACGCAAGATCATGGTGATGGCATAACAACGAGAGGGGAGAGTGTTGTCCATATACCCTCGTAGACCGTAAGCGGAAGCGTTATGACAACGCGGTTGATGTAGTCGTACGTCTTCACGATCCGACCGATCCAAGTACTGAACGTACGGCACCTCCGAGTTCAGCACATGTTCAGCTCGATGACGATCCCCGGGCTCCGATCCAGCAAAGCTTCGGGGATGAGTTCTGTCAGCACGACGGCGTGGTGACGATGATGATGCTCTACCGGCGCAGGGCTTCGCCTAAACTCCGCGACGATATGACCGAGGTGGAATATGGTGGAGGGGGGCACCGCACACGGCTAAGGAACGATCCGTAGATCAACTTGTGTGTCTATGGGGTGTCCCCCTGCCCCCGTATATAAAAGAGGGAGGGGGGAGGCCGGCCGGCCCCTTGGGTGCGCCAAGGGAGGAGGAATCCTCCTCCTAGTAGGAGTAGTACTCCTCCTTTCCTACTCCTACTAGGAGGGGGAAGGAAGGGGGAGAGGGGGAAGGAAAGAGGGGGGGCGCCGCCCCCCTCCTAGTCCAATTCGGACCAGAGGGTGGAGGGGGCGCGCGGCCCATGCTGGCCGCCCCTCTCTCCTTTCCCCTAAGGCCCATAAGGCCCAATACTCTCCCGGGGGGTTCCGGTAACCCCTTCGGCACTCCGGTTTTCTCCAAAATCACCCGGAACACTTCCGGTGTCCGAATATAGTCGTCCAATATATCAATCTTTATGTCTCGGCCATTTCGAGACTCCTCGTCATGTCCGTGATCACATCCGGGAGTCCGAACAAACTTCGATACATCAAAACTTATAAACTCATGATAAAACTGTCATCGAAATGTTAAGCGTGCGGACCCTACGGGTTCAAGAACTATGTAGACATGACCTAGAACCATTTTCGGTCAATAACCAATAGCGGGACCTGGATGCCCATATTGGTTCCTACATATTCTACGAAGATCTTTATCGGTCAAACCGCATAACAACATACGTTGTTCCCTTTGTCATTGGTATGTTACTTGCCCGAGATTTGATCGTTGGTATCCAATACCTAGTTTAATCTCATTACCGGCAAGTCTCTTTACTCGTTCTGTAACACATCATCTTATAACTAACTCATTAGTTACAATGCTTGCAAGGCTTAGGTGACGAGTATTACCGAGAGGGCCCAGAGATACCTCTCCGACAATCGGAGTGACAAAACCTAATCTCGAATTATGCCAACCCAACATGTACCTTCGGAAACACCTGTAGAGCACCTTTATAATCACCCAGTTATGTTGTGACGTTTGGTAACACACAAAGTGTTCTTCCGGTAAACGGGAGTTGCACAATCTCATAGTTGCAGGAACTTTGTATAAGTCATGAAGAAAGCAATAGCAATATACTAAACGATCAAGTGCCAGGCTAACGGAATGGGTCATGTCAATCACATCATTATCCTAATGATGTGATCCCATTAATCAAATGACAACACATGTCTATGGTTAGGAAACATAACCATCTTTGATTAATGAGCTAGTCAAGTAGAGGCATACTAGTGACTTTATGTTTGTCTATGTATTCACACATGTATCATGTTTCCGGTTAATACAATTCTAGCATGAATAATAAACATTTATCATGATATGAGGAAATAAATAATAACTTTATTATTGCCTCTAGGGCATATTTCCTTCACCGGCTTGGTCTACAAGGGAGAGAAAAGCTCGACAACCTAAATTCTATGTGGGACGAATGAGGGATTGCGTCGTCAAATTTAGGCAGTTCGCAAGGAGGGTGAGGGACTACTACTTGTGAGTTGCGTTGGGTTTTCCCCGAAGAGGAGGGGATGATGCAGCAGAGTAGAGATAAGTATTTCCCTCAGTTATGAAACCAAGGTTATCAATCCAGTAGGAGAATCATGCAACACCTCATTAACATAACTTGCACACAAGATAACAAATCCTTACACCCAACGCGAACAAGGGGTTGTCAATCCCTCAACAGTTATTTACAAGATTAAATTGTGTAGTGATTGATAGATAGATCGAACAAAAATAAAAAATAAAATAAATAAAGTAAAATTTCAGCAAGGCATTTTTAGGATTTTTAATATATGATAAAGTAGACCCTGGGGCCATAGTTTTCACTAGAGGCTTCTCTCTTGAAAATAACATCTGGTGGGTAAATAAATTACTTCTGGACAATTGATAGAAAAGCAAATAATCATGACGATGTCCAAGGCAATGATCATATATATATGCATCACGTCCGAGACAAGTAGACCGAAACGATTATGCATCTACAACTATTACTCCACACATTGACCGCTATACAACATGCGTCTAGAGTATTAAGTTCATAAAGAACGGAGTAGCGCCTTAAGCAAGATGACATGATGTAGACAAAGTACACTCACGCATGAATAAACCCCATATTTTTATCCTTAATAGCAATGATAAAATAAATGTCATGTCCCCTACTGTTACTGAGATTGAGCACCGTATGATCGAAACCATTACAAAGCATCTCTCCCATTGCAAGAAAAATAAATCTAGCTCGCCAAACCAAATCAATGGATCAGAGAGAAATACGAAGCTATAATAATCATGCATAAAAGAGTTCAGAGAAGACTCAAATAATATTCATAGATAATCTGATTATAAACTCACAATTCATTGGTGTGACGCCCTCGACTTAATCGTGCACTAATCATATACGCAAATACGCACGGCAAGATCAGAGACTCACGGGAAGATATTGTTGGGGAACGTAGCAATAATTCAAAATTTTCTACGCATCACCAAGATCAATCTATGGCGATTCTAGCAACAAGAGAGGGATAGGATGAGCATCTTCATACCTTGGAAGATCGCTAAGCAGAAGCATTACAAGAACAAGGATGAGGGAGTCGTACTCGCGGCGATTCAAATCGCGAAAGATCCGATCTAACGCCAAACGGAAGGCGCCTCCGCGTTCAACACACATACAGCTCGGGGATGTCTCCTCCTTCTTGATCCAGCAAGGGGAGAGGAGAAGTTGAGGGAGAGCTCTGGCAGCACGACGGCGTGGTGGTGGAGCTTGCAGTTCTCCGGCAGGGCTTCGCCAAGCACTACTAAGGAGGAGGTGGAGTTGGAGAGGGGGAGGGCCGCGCCAGGGGCAAGGGGTGCAGATCCCATGTGCCTCCCCACTATATATAGGGGTGGAGGGGGTTGGTTTCTTGCCCTCCAAGTCCATTGGGGCGTTGGCGAAGGTGGGAGGAAAGAAATCACATCATTTCCCTTCCCCACCAATTGTTATCCCCCTTTTTAGGGATCTTGATCTTATCCCTTCGGGATATGATCTTATTCCTTCTAAGGGGGGATCTTGGTGCGCCTTGACCAGGGGTGTGGGGCCTTTCCCCCACTACCCATGTTCATGTGGGTCCCCCCATGCAGGTGGCCCCCACTCCAGAACCTTCTAGAACCTTCCCGGTACAATACTGAAAAATCCTGAACATTTTCCGGTGGCCAAAATAGGACTTCCCATATATAAGTATTTACCTCCGGACCATTCCGGAACTCCTTGTGACGTCCGGGATCTCCGGGACTCCGAACAACATTCAGTAACTGCACACTAATTCCCATAACAACTCTAGCGTCACCGAACCTTAAGTGTGTAGACCCGGGTTCAGGAATCACGCAGACATGACCGAGATAGCTCTCTGGCCAATAACCAACAGCGGGATCTGGATACCCATGTTGGCTCCCACATGTTCCACGATGATCTCATCGGATGAACCACGATGTTGGGGCTTCAATCAATCTCATATACAATTCCCTTTGTCAATCGGTACGTTACTTGCCCAAGATTCGATCGTCGGTATCCCAATATCTCGTTCAATCTTGTTACCGGCAAGTCACTTTACTCGTTCTATAATGCATGATCCTGCGACTAACTACTTAGACACATTGAGCTCATTATGATGATGCATTACCGAGTGGGCCCAGAGATACCTCTCCGTCATACGGAGTGACAAATCCCAGTCTCGATTTGTGCCAACCCAACAGACACTTTCGGAGATACCTGTAGTGTACCTTTATAGCCACCCAGTTATGTTGTGATGTTTGGTACACCCAAAGCATTCCTACGGTATCCGGGAGTTCCACAATCTCATGGTCTAAGGAAATGATACTTGACATTAGAAAAGCTTTTAACAAATGAACTACACGATCTTGTGCTATGCTTAGGATTGGGTCTTGTCCATCACATCATTCTCCTAATGATGCGATCCCATTATCAATGACATCCAATGCCCATTGTCAGGAAACCATAACCATCTATTGATCAACGAGCTAGTCAACTAGAGGCTCACTAGGGACATGTTGTGGTCTAAGTATTCACACATGTATTACGGTTTCCAGTTAATACAATTATAGCATGAACAATAGACAATTACCATGAACAAGGAAATATAATAATAACCATTTTTATTATTGCCTCTAGGGCATATTTCCTACAGTCTCCCACTTGCACTAGAGTCAATAATCTAGTTCACATCACTATGTGATTGTAATGAATCCAACACCCGTGGGGTTTGATCATATCTTGCTTGTGAGAGAGGTTATTAGTCAATGGGTGTGAATCTTTCAGATCCATGTGTGCTTTACAAATCTCTATGTCATCTCCTAGATGCAGCTACCATGCGCTATTTGGAACTATTCCAAATAACTGCTCTACTATACGAATCCGGTCTACTACTCAGAGTCATCTAGATTAGTGTCAAAGTTTGCATCGGCGTAACCCTTTACGACGAACTCTTTTACCACCTCCATAATCGAGAAAATTCCTTAGTCCACTAGTTACTAAGGATAACCTTGACCGCTGTCCTGTGATCCATTCCTGGATCACACTTGTACCCCTTGACTGACTCATGGCAAGGCACACAGGTGCGGTACATAGCATAGCATACTGTGGAGCCTACGTCTAAAGCATAGGGGACGACCTTCATCCTTTCTCTCTCTTCTGCCGTGGTCAGGTCTTGAGTCTTACTCAATACTCACACCTTATAACACAGCCAAGAACTCCTTTGCCAATCTATTTTGAACTCCTTCAAAATCTTGTCACGGTGCGTACTCATTTGAAAGTACTATCAAGCGATTTTGATCTATCCTTATAGATCTTGATGCTCAATGTTCAAGTAGCTTAATCCAGGTTTTCCATTGAAAAACACTTTTCAAATAACCCTATATGCTTTCCAGAAATTCTACATCATTTCTGATCAACAATATGTCAATAACATATACTCATCAGAAATGCTATAGTGCTCCCACTCACTTCTTTGGAAATACAAGTTTCTCATAAACTTTGTATAAACCCAAAATCTTTGATCATCTCATCAAAGCGTATATTCCAACTCCGAGATGCTTACTCCAGTCCTTAGAAGTATTGCTGGAGCTTTGCATACTTGTTAGCATCTTTTAGGATTGACAAAACTTTCTGGTTGTATCACATACAACCTTTCCTCAAGAAAATCATTGAGGAAAGAATGTTTTTACATCCTATCTGCAAGATTTCATAAACAATGCAGGAACTGCTAATATAATTTCAACAGACTCTTAGCATCGCTACGAGTGAGAAAGTCTCATCGTAGTCAGCTCCTTGAACTTGTCGGAAAACATCTTAGCGACAAGTCGAGCTTTCTTAATGGTGACACTTACCATCATTGTCCGTCTTCCCTTTTAAAATCCATATGTACCCAACAGCCTTATGACCATCAAGTAGTTATTCCAAAGTCTACACTTTGTTTTATACATGGATCCTCTCTTGGATTTTATGGCCTCGAGCCATTTGTCGGAATCCGGGCCCACCATCACTTCTCCACAGCTCCTAGGTTCATTGTTGTCTAGCAACATTACCTCCAAGACAGTATTACCGTACCACTCCAAAGCAGTATGTGTCCTTGTCGACCTACGAGGTTTGGTAGTGACTTGATGATCACTGTCATCAGCTTCCACTTCAACTGGTGTAGGCGCCACAGGAACAACTTCCTGTGCCCTGCTACAGATTGGTTGAAGTGATGGTTCAATAACCTCATCAAGTCTCCACCATCCTCCCACTCAATTCTTTCAAGAGAAACTTTTCCTCGAGAAAGGACCCGTTTCTAGAAACAATCACTTTTGCTTCCGGGTCTGAAATAGGAGGTACACCCAACTGTTTTGGGTGTCCTATGAAGATGCATTTATCCGCTTTGGGTTTGAGCTTATCAGGCTAAAACTTTTCCACATAAGCTTCGCAGTCCCAAACTTTTAAGGAATGACAACTTAGGTTTCTCTAAACCATAGTTCATACGATGTCATCTCAACGGAATTACATGGTGCCCTATTTGAAGTGAATGCGGTTGTCTCTAATGCCTAACCCATAAACGATAGTGGTAATTCGATAAGAGACATCATGGTATGCACCATATCCAATAGGGTGCAGCTATGATGTTTGGGCACACCATCACACTATGGTGTTCCAGGCGGTATTAGTTGTGAAACAATTTCCACAATGTCTTAATTGTGTACCAAACACGTAACTCAGACATTCATCTATATGATCATATCATAGACATTTTATCCTCTTGTCACGATGATCTTTAACTTCACTTTGAAATTACTTGAACCTTTCAATAATTCAGACTCGTGTTTCATCAAGTAAATATACTTAGAATCTACTCAAATCATCTATGAAGTAAGAGCATAATGATATTCACTATGTGCCTCAGCAATCATTGGATTGCACACATCAAATGTATTACTTCCAACAAGTTGCTCTCTTGTTCCATCTCTCTGAAAACGAGGCCTTTCAGTCATCTTGCCCATGTGGTATGATTTGCATGTCTCAAGTGATTCAAAATAAAGTGAGTCCAAACGATCCATCTACATGGAGTTTCTTCATGCGTATACACCAATAGACATGGTTCGCATGTCTCAATCTTTTCAAACACGAGTGAGTCCAAAGATCCATCAACATGGAGCTTCTTCATGCGTTTTATACCAATATGACTCAAATGGCAGTGCCACAAGTATGTGGTACTATCATTACTATCTTATATCTTTTGGCATGAACATGTGTATCACTACGATCGAGATTCAATAAACTCATTTTAGGTGCAAGACCATTGAAGGTATTATTCAAATAAAATAGAGTAACCATTATTCTCCTTAAATGAATAACCGTATTGTGACAAACATAATCCAATCATGTCTATGCTCAACGCAAACACCAAATAACAATTATTTAGGTTTAACACCAATCTCGATGGTAGAGGGAGCATGCGATGCTTGATCACATCAACATTGGAAACACTTCCAACACATATCGTCATCTCACCTTTAGCTAGTCTCCGTTTAATCCGTAGCTTTTTATTTCGAGTTACTAACACTTAGCAACCGAACCGGTATTTAAATACCCTGGTTCTACTAGGAGTACTAGTAAAGTACACATCATAATGTATATACAATATACTTTTGTCGACCTTGCGAGCCTTCTCATTTACCAAGTATCTAGGGTAGTTCCGCTTCAGTGACTGTTCCCCTTATTTCAGAAGCACTTAGTCTTGGGTTTGGGTTCAACCTTGGGTTTCTTCACTAGAGCAGCAACTGATTTGCCGTTTCATGAAGTATCCCTTCTTGCCCTTGCCCTTCTTGAAACTAGTGGTTTTACCAACCATCAACAATTGATGCTCCTATTTGATTTCTACTTTCGCGGTGTCGCGAATAGCTCAAGGATCATCATATCTATCCCTGATATATTATAGTTCATCACGAAGCTCTAGTAGCTTGGTGGCAGTGACTTTGGAGAACCATCACTATCTCATCTGGAAGATTAACTCCCACTCGATTCAAGTGATTGTAGTACTCAGACAATCTGAGCACATGCTCAACGATTGAGCTTTTCTCCTTAGTTTGTAGTCTTAAGAAACTTGTTAGAGGTCTCATACCTCTTGACGTGGGTACTAGCCTGAAATCCCAATTTCAATCCTTGGAACATCTCATATGTTCTGCAATGTTTCAAAAACGTCTTTGGGCCTCAATTCTAAACCATTTAACGTTATGCACTGAACTATCATGTAGTCATCAAAACGTGTATGTTAGATGTTCGCAACATCCACAACCGACGCTCAGGTTCAGCACACTGAGCGGTGCATTAAGGACATAAGCCTTCTGCGCAGCAATGAGGATAATCCTCAGTTTACGGACCCAGTCCGCATAATTGCTACTATCAACTTTCAACTAAATTTTCTCTAGGAACATATCTTAAACAGTAGAACTAAAGCGTAAGCTATGACATAATTTGCAAAGACCTTTTGACTATGTTCATGATAATTAAGTTCATCTGATTATTTAACGAACTCCCACTTAGATAGACATCCCTCTAGTCATCTAAGTGATACATGATCCGAGTCAACTAGGCCGTGTCCGATCATCACGTGAGACGGACTAATCATCATCGGTGAACATCTTCATGTTGATCGTATCTACTATACGACTCATGTTCGACCTTTCGGTCTCTTGTGTTCCGAGGCCATGTCT
This sequence comes from Triticum dicoccoides, assembly GCF_002162155.2. Lineage (NCBI taxonomy): Eukaryota > Viridiplantae > Streptophyta > Magnoliopsida > Poales > Poaceae > Triticum > Triticum dicoccoides. Next base: position 165,768,261 of record NC_041381.1, read on the forward strand.
GTACATGCTAGGCTCGTCAAGTCAACCTAAGTGTTTTGCGTGTGTAAATCTGGCTTACACCCGTTGTATGCGAACGTTAGAATCTATCACACCCAATCATCACGTGGTGCTTCAAAACAACGAACTTTAGCAACGATGCACAGTTAGGGGGAACACTTTCTTGAAATTTTAGTGAGGGATCATCTTATTTATGCTACTGTCGTTCTAAGCAAATAAGATGTAAACATGACAAACATCACATGCAAATCATAAAGTGACATGATATGGCCAATATCATCTTGCGCCTTTGATCTCCATCTTTGAGGCGCGGCATGATCACCTTCGTCACCGACATGACACCATGATCTCCATCATCATGATCTCCATCATCGTGTCTTCATGAAGTTGCCTCGCCAACTATTACTTCTACTACTATGGCTAACGGTTAGTAATAAAGTAAAGTAATTACATGGCGTTTTCAGTGACACGCAGGTCATACAATAAATTAAGACAACTCCTATGGCTCCTGCCGGTTGTCATACTTATCGACATGCAAGTCGTGATTCCTATTACAAGAACATGATCAATCTCATACATCACATATCATTCATCACATTCTTTTGACCATATCACATCACATAGCATACCCTGCAAAAACAAGTTAGACGTCCTCTAATTGTTGTTGCATGTTTTATGTGGCTGCTATGGGTTTCTAGCAAGAACGTTTCTTACCTATGCAAAAGCCACAACAGTGATATGCCAATTGCTATTTACCCTTCATAAGGACCCTTTTCATCGAATCCGATCCGACTAAAGTGGGAGAGACTGACACCCGCTAGCCACCTTTATGCAACAAGTGCATGTCGGTCGGTGGAACCTGTCTCACGTAAGCGTACGTGTAAGGTCGGTCCGGGCCGCTTCATCCCACGATGCCGCCAAATCAATATAAGACTAGTAATGGTAAGCATATTTAACAAACCAACGCCCACAACTACTTGTGTTCTACTCGTGCATAGAATCTACGCATAGACCTAGCTCATGATGCCACTGTTGGGGAACGTAGCAATAATTCAAAATTTTCTACGCATCACCAAGATCAATCTATGGAGATTCTAGCAAAAAGAGAGGGATAGGATGAGCATCTTCATACCTTTGAAGATCGCTAAGCGGAAGCGTTACAAGAACAAGGATGAGCGAGTCATACTCGCGGTGATTCAAATCGCGAAAGATCCGATCTAAAGCCGAACGGACGGCGCCTCCGCGTTCAACACACGTACAACCCGGGGACGTCTCCTCCTTCTTGATCCAGCAAGGAGAGAGGAGAAGTCGAGGGAGAGCTCTGGCAGCACGACGGCGTGGTTGTGGAGCTTGCAGTTCTCCGGCAGGGCTTCGCCAAGCACTACTGAGGAGGAGGTGGAGTTGGAGAGGGGGAGGGCTGCGCCAGGGGCAAGGGGTGCAGATACCATGCGCCTCCCCACTATATATAGGGGTGGAGGGGGCTGGTTTCTTGCCCTCCAAGTCCATTGGGGCGTTGGCAAAGGTGGGAGGAAAGAAATCCCATCATTTTCCTTCCCCACCGATTGTTATCCCCCCTTTTTAGGGATCTTGATCTTATCCCTTCGGGATATGATCTTATTCCTTCTAAGGGGGGATCTTGGTGCACCTTGACCAGGGGTGTGGGGCCTTGCCCCCACTACCCACGTTCATGTGGGCCCCCCATGCAGGTGGGCCCCACTCCAGAACCTTCTAGAACCTTCCCGGTACAATACCAAAAAATCCTGAACATTTTCCGGTGGCCAAAATAGGACTTCCCATATATAAATATTTATCTCCGGACCATTCCGGAACTCCTCTTGACGTCTGGGATCTCATCCGGGACTCCGAACAACATTCGGTAACTGCACACTAATTCCCATAACAACTCTAGCGTTACCGAACCTTAAGTGTGTAGACCCTACGGGTTCGGGAATCATGCAGACATGACCGAGATAGCTCTCTGGCCAATAACCAATAGTGGGATCTGGATACCCATGTTGGCTCCCACATGCTCCATGATGATCTCATCGGATGAACCACGATGTCGGGGATTCAATCAATCCCATATACAATTCCCTTTGTCAATCGGTATGTTACTTGCCCGAGATTCGATCGTCGGTATCCCAATACCTCGTTCAATCTCGTTACCGGCAAGTCACTTTACTCGTTCTGTAATGCATGATACCGCGACTAACTACTTAATCACATTGAGCTCATTATGATGATGCATTACTGAGTGGGCCCAGAGATACCTCTCCGTCATATGGAGTGACAAATCCCAGTCTCGATTCGTGCCAACCCAACAGACACTTTAGGTGATACCTGTAGTGTACCTTTATAGCCACCCAGTTACGTTGTGACGTTTGGTACACCCAAAGCATTCCTACGGTATCCGGGAGTTGCACAATCTCACGGTCTAAGGAAATGATACTTGACATTAGAAAAGCTTTTAGCAAACGAACTACACGATCTTGTGCAATGCTTAGGATTGGGTCTTGTCCATCACATCATTCTCCTAATGATGTGATCCCATTATCAATGACATCCAATGCCCATGGTCAGGAAACTGTAACCATCTATGGATCAACGAGCTAGTCAACTAGAGGCTCACTAGGGACATGTTGTGGTCTAAGTATTCACACATGTATTACGGTTTCTAGTTAATAAAATTATAGCATGAACAATAGACAATTACCATGAACAAGGAAATATAATAATAACCATTTTTGTTATTGCCTCTAGGGCATATTTCCTACAGATATCACAACACAACTCTAGACACAAAATAAAATAATACAAGCTTTATACTACAAGCCAGGGGCCTCGAGGGCTCGAATACATAAGCTCGAAATCAAGAGTCAGCGGAAGCAACAATATCTGAGTACAGACATAAGATAAACAAGTTTTCCTTAGGAAGGTTGAGCAAAACAACGACATCTAGATCGAAAAGGCGCAGGCCTCCTGCCTGGGAGCCTCCGAACTACTCCTGGTTGTCGGTCTTCACATAGTAGTAAGCTCTGTCGGTGTAGTAGTAGTCACCTACAAAGCTTCAAAATATCGGATATCGGGTTCGTGTCGGTTTGGCTTCGACATATCGGATGTCTGATATCGGGTGATATATCGGACGATATGTAGATATATCGGAGATAACATGTCTAGTTTTTTTCATTATTCTTGTTCAAAACATGTATTTTTAGTAAAACAAAATGTATGATTCCAATACTTCAATATAACACTTTTAGATTCCTAGTTTATTAACTTGTTGATTAAGAAACTATTAAGGAAAGATTCACAAAATTCTTACTCTATGGTTAAAAACAATAACATATGTATGCATTTGTATGAAACATTGTGCATGACTTTGATAATATATGCCGAAGTTGAAATGCATAGTCTTGTTTCACTATTATTTAAAAATAACTATTGTTATATACATATCGTTCTATATCGGTGGACATATCGGGCTAGATATCGGCCATACCGGTTGATATTTCGGTCCATATCAGGTGATATGTTTGAAAATGGTATTTACAAAATGATATGTTATGTCTATATTGGTAGAGCACCAAAAGTGATATGTCGACCATATCGGCCTTGATTTAAAAGCTTGCCTACGGGGTTAGCTGACTTCGGGGCCCCGTCATCTGATTGCAGTAATAGGGTAGAGGGGAAAAGGGGTAGCAAAGCAACCGTGAGTACTCATCTAAAGTACTCACAAGACTTACATCAGATCTATGCTAAGTATGCATCAGTATCAAGGGGAAGGGGTTGTAAATGTGGACTATACTACAGAATTGCCAGAATAGAAGGGAATGGCCTAGCCTATCGAAGCTAGCATATTGCAGCGTCTTGCAGCAACAAAAGAGAGTAGAATAACATATCATATAGTAACAAGTATATATTAGCCATGCCAGGGGATCCTTCATCATCTACCCTACGAGGGAGCGATCCCAGAGCCATCATATCAGTTTAGCATCATAAGTATCCCGTTCTAGTTGTAGTAGATCGGGATACAACTCCGAGCATCCTGTTACCATGGACACGACTATTCAAATGAATAACTTCCCTGCATGGGTGTACCAACTTACCCAACACGCTCGATTAACTCTTGCCGGATACACTTTTCCTGGTCATGACTGGCCCCGGCTGATCGATACGCCGCATACCTACCTAGGCTCCGCAGAGAGGTCCTCGCCGGTCTACATCCTAAGTGCTCAGGTCTTGGGCCCATCGCCCTTTGCACTCTGGGTCGTTACGCGACGAGGCGGGACGAGCACCACCTCATCCTGGATGGCACTGGCCCGACATGCCCACAATGCTGAACTGGACATCTGATAGAGTTTCCAGGAGAATCGTATGACGCCGAGTGCTAACCCATGTGGTGGTTAGTTCGAAAAGTCCAGAGGCCTACTCAGATCACATATCCAAACCGTTAGTGTGTTCGGAGCTCGCGGTGATGATCAGTGCTCCTATCGCCCTGTCTTGAGGACTTACGACAAGGGTCAGGCCCACCGCTCTCTAGGGAGGTCTGCCTGCCCGACCGTGCCTCATAATTATCTCATGGGTACTCTCCAGGTCAACCCGACTCACAAGCGATTGTCGGGAACTCAGATCCACCTCTACCAGGGGGTACCGCCTGTCCCTTCAGTCCCGCAGAAATAGTAAACGGGGACAACAAGTAAAGGTAACAGCGTGTCTGTGTCATCAAGGGGGAAATATGAGGAATCACCCTCGATGGATTCCCACTCAATGTAACCGTCAAGGTGAACTTGGAGGAATCACCCTCGATAGATTCACACTTGAGGGGTTGCACGACAGAGGCATCATCGGAGGCGGTGAAAGAGGAACAACCCTCGGTACAACTGACTAGTTACGCTACAGAGATATCATCAGGAGTGAGGTAGGAGGTATCACCCTCGACACTCGATATTAGCTCTGCAGAGTTGTACAACTAAGGGTGTGTGTGGTGCTATGTCGGTCTCTACACATCGATCACATTGGCTGAATCTTTTGGTAGTAAAGCCCGGCAACACGGACAAGGGTGTAGGGCCTCTGATGGATCTCTAACAAACCTATACTAAGCATATACGACAATAGATAAAGTATCAACAATAGGTTTCAAAAGTAGGCTATGCATCAGATTAGGAGCAATCAAATACAGTAGCAAAATCTAATGCAAGCATGTCAGAGAAAGAATGGACGATATAGGAATGATCAAGGAGGTTTTGCTTGCGTGGAAACTCAGCAGACAGATGCAGACCCTTGACGACGAAGTAGTCGATCACCGGATCGACCGCGGTCTCGGGGTCTGATACGTCTCCAATGTATCTATAATTTTTGATTGTTCCATGCTATTATATTATCCATCTTGGATGTTTTATATGCATTTTTGTACTATTTTATATCATTTTTTGGGACTAACCTATTAACCTAGTTGATGTCTACTATGCAACTTTATTCTTGTAGACACGTGTTGGGCCTCCAAGCGTAGAGTTTTGTAGGACAATAGCATATTTCCCTCAAGTGGCCGACCTAAGGTTTATCAATCCGTGAGAGGTGTAGGATGAAGATGGTCTCTCTCAAACGACCCTGCAACCAAATACAAGAAATCTCTTGTGTCCCCAACACACCCAATACAATGACAAATTGTATAGGTGCACTAGTTCAGCGAAGAGATGGTGATAAAAGTGTAATATGGATGGTAGAAATATATTTTTATAATCTGAATAAATAAAAACAACAAGGTAGAAAATAGTAAACAGGCACAAAAACGATATTGCAATGATCGAAAATGAGGCCTAGGGTGCATACTAGCAATCTCTCAGCAATGCTAATATAATTGGATCATATAACCATCCCTCAAAGTGCGATGAAGAATCACTCCAAAGTTCCTATCTAGCGGAGAACATAAGAATAAATTGTTTGTAGGGTACGAAACCACCTCAAAGCTATTCTTTCTGTTCGATCTATTCAAGAGTTCGTACTAAAATAACACAAAGCTATTCTTTCAGTTTGATCTATCCTAGAGTTCGTACTAAAATAACACCAAAGCAAATTCATATTCACAATACTCAATCCAACACAAAGAACTTCAAATAGTGCCCCAAGATTTCTATCGGAGAAATAAAGACAAGAACGTGCATCAACCCCTATGCATAGATTACCCCAATGTCACCTCGGGGATCCGTGAGTTGAGTGCCAAAACATATATCAAGTGAATCAATACGATACCCCATTGTCACCACGAGTATTCAATTGCAAGACATATATCAAGTGTTCTCAAATCCATCAAAGTATTCAATCCAATAAATACGAAATCTCAAAGGGAAAAACTCAATTCATCACAACAAGATAGAGAGGGGAAAACACCATATGATCCGACTATATTACCAAAGCCCGTGATACATCAAGATCGTGACATCTCAAGAACACGAGAGAGAGAGAGGGAGAGAGAGAGATTAAACACATAGCTATTGGTACAAACCCTCGGCCCCGAGGGTGGACTACTCCCTCCTCATCATGGTGGCCGCCGGGATGATCAAGATGGCCACTGGTGATGATTCCCCCCTCCGGCAGGGTGCCGGAACGGGGTCTAGATTGGATCTCGTGGATATAAAGGCCTTGCAGCGGCGGAACTTCTGATCTAGGGCTACCCCGAAGGGTTTTGGAATATTTTAGAATTTATAGGGCGAAGAGGCGGTTCAGGGGGCACCCGAGGTGGGCAACACCCACCAGGGCGCACTTGAGTCTCTTGGCGTGCCCTGGTGGGTGCTGCTCCCCTCGAGCAGCCCCCCAGGTGCTTCCTTGGCCCACTTGTGGTCTTCTGGTCCATAAAAAATCTCCAAAAAGTTACGCGGTGTTTGGACTCCGTTTGATATTGATTTCCTGCGATGTAAAAAACAAGCAAAAAACAGCAACTGGCACTGGGCACTAGGTTAATAGGTTAGTCCCAAAAAATGATACAAAGTTGCTATAAAATGATTGTAAAACATCCAAGAATGATAATATATTATCATGAATACTTCATAAATTATAGATACGTTGGAGACGTATCAGCATCCCCAAGCTTAATTCATACTCGTCCTCGAGTAGGTAAATGATAAAAGAAATAATTTATGAAGTGTGAATGCTAGCAAAGTGCACAAGTTTGATCAATGACAATTTCAATCACTTTTCCTAGCATCATAACAGCAATTCTTTCTTATAAAACTTCTCACGACCAAGTAGCAACCAATTCACATGTTAAGGTTCAAACAATGAATTCTCTTGAAACTCAACAACCTATGTTCTCAGTCATCAAGCAATTGCAATTAAACTTATACAACAGATTCTAAGTAAGAGCTCCACATACTCAACCATCATATAGTCTTCTATGATTGCTAACACTCACCGCATACACATGAGCAAAACGTTTCAACCGGACACATAGAAAGATAGGGGCTTATAATTTCGCCTCCCAACGTATTCACCTTTGGGTGATGTCAACAATAATAACTCATGCTACCCATATCCAACTGGATATATGTGCCTAGATCTTTCCTCACCACGTGATGATGCCAAAAGAGAAAATAAAAAGGAATAGAGAGAAAAACTTTGACTCTTGCATGAAAGTAAATACATAAAAGTAAAAGATAGGCCCTTCGCAGAGGGAAGCAGAGGTTTCCATGCGCTTATTTGTTTGTATGCTCAACCCCTTAGTGCAAAAGAACGTCACGTTATATTGCCACTTATGATAGCAACCTTTATTATGCAGTTTGTCACTTTTATTCTTTGCCATCACAAGTTCGTACAACGCTTAATTTTCTCTTACACTAAATGATCTAATACTTTTAGAAGCAATTTTTATTGCCTTATTGCACCAATGACAACTTACTTGAAGGATCTTGCTCAATCCTTAGGTAGGTATAGTGGACTCTTGAAAACAAGATTTGGGTTTAATGGTTTTTGGATGCACAAGTAGTATCTCTACTTGGTGCGAAATTTTTTGGCTAGCAAATATAGGGGGCAAGCACCACATGTTGAAGGATCTATGACAATATAACTTCTATGTGAATATGAACAAACATAGATCATTATGTTGTCTTCCTTGTCCAACGTCAACAATTTTGGCATATAATATTTTGATGGGGGCTCACAATCAGAAAAGATTTCCAAGATAGTGTATTTGCATGTGAAAGTTCTCTTCCTTATACTAATTATTCGTGAATTGCTTGTATGACCAATATTGTGATTGTCAAGCTCCAAAAGCTTTCACTTTCTAAACCCAATGTGAAGCCACTACTAGGCATGATATGAACATGTGATTTCAACTTCATGATATTCAATTCATTCAACAATTTACTCATAGGATATATAAGTGAAGCACTAGAGCAAATCCATAGAAAAGAGCTTCGTTGACGGGATGTGAGTGCCGCTTACCTAGCCTCCTATTTGAGGACTCTATTTTATTAAAAACTTTCAGGTCTAAGTATTTTATTAAAAAAACAAGCAAAATGAAAATAAAATGACATTCTAAGAATAGCACAACTCATGTGAAGAAGCAAAAAACTTAGGCTCAACCGATACTAACCGATAATTGTTGATGAAGAAAGGTGGGATGCCTACCGGGGCATCCCCAAGCTTAGATGCTTGAGACTTCTTGAAATATTATCTTGGTGTGCCTTGGGCATCCCACAACTCATGTGAAGAAGCAAAAAACTTAGGCTCAACCGATACTAACCGATAATTGTTAATGAAGAAAGGTGGGATGCCTACCGAGGCATCCCCAAGCTTAGATGCTTGATACTTCTTGAAATATTATCTTGGGGTGCCTTGAGCATCCCAAAGCTTGAGCTTTTGTGTCTCCTTAATTCTTCTCATATCACGGTTTTCCTAAATCTCAAATGCTTCATCCACACAAAACTCAACAAGAACTCGTGAGATAAGTTGGTATAAATCAATGCAAAACCTTATAATTATCTACCGTAGCAAATTAATAAAATCAGTATTCAACATTGCATACTAAATTCCTCTGCATATTTGATACTCCTATCCTCAAATAGAATCATTAAACAAGCAAACATATGCAAACAGCAATCTGCCAAAACAGTATAGTCTGTAAAGAATGCAAGATTAATCATACTTCCATAATTCCAAAAATTATGAGAAAAATACCAAACTGTAGGAAATTAATCAGATATTATTTTGCAAAAAGTTTCAACAATTTATCATATTCTGACTTTTCTATGGAATTTTCGCAACATCGATAAACTTTCTGTTTTGAAACAACAACATGTATACTTGCAAAATAAGCATGTCAAAGGCTATCATTGCCACTTTTATTGAAATAAAAGATGACAAACATTATTATAAATAACAGCAAGCAAATCCTAACAAAATAAATTGACGCTCCAATTAAAACTCATATCATGTGACGTATGAAAATATAGCTCCAAGTGAGGTTACCGATAATGTTGGAGACGAAAGAGGGGATGCCTTCCGGGGCATCCCAAGCTTAGTTGCTTGGATCTTACTTGAATATTACCTTTGGGGTGACTTGGTAATCCCCAAGGTTAGGGTCTTGTCACTCCTTATTCTCCTCATATCGACATTTCACCCAAAACTTGAAAACTTCAATCACACAAAACTTAACGGAACTTCGTGAGATAGGTTAGTATGATAAAGAGCAAACCATTTCACTTTTGGTACTGTCAAATACAAGATTCATAATTGTTTCCACACAATGCCTACTGTAGCATATCATTTCCACAATTTATATTGAGCAATATAAGCCATAGAAACAAGGAAATAAGCAAACTATGCATTGAAAACAGAATCTGTCAAAAACAGAACAGTCTGTAGTAATCTGTACTCAAACCATACTTATGCTACTCCAAAAATTATGAAACAAATATGACCGCGTGAGAAATTTGTATATTAATCTTCCTCAAAAAGAATCAACTCAAAAGTACTCTTATGTTAAAAATGGGAGCTATTTTTGTGAGCGCAAGAGTTCCTGTTTTTCAGCAAGATCAAATCAACTATCACCCAACATGATCTCAAAGGCTTTACTTGGAACTTTATTGAAACAAAAGCAATAAAAAATGATTACTACCATAGCCTAATCATGTGAACACACAAAAAAAGTAGGGGTAAATGTTGGGTTGTCTCCCAACAAGCGCTTTTCTCTAATGCCTTTTAAGCTAGGCATGATGATTTCAATGATGCTCACATAAAAGTAAAGAATTGAAACACAAAGAGAGCATCATGAAGCATATGACTAGAACATTTAAGCCTAACCCACTTACTATGCATAGGGATTTTGTGGGAAAACAACTTATGGGAGCAATAATCAACTAACATAGGAAGGCAAAACAAGTGCAACTTCAAAACTTTCAACACATAGAGAGGAAACTTGATATTATTGCAATATGTAAATGCATATGTTCCTCTCTCATAATAATTTTCAGTAGCATCATGAATGAATTCAATAATATAACTATCACATAAATCACTCTTTTCATGATGCATAAGCATAGGAATTTTATTACTCTCCACATAAGCAAGTTTCTTCTCATTCATAATAGTGGGAGTAAACTCAACAAAGTAACTATCATGTGATTGAAAATTAAAATCATGATGACAAGTTTCATGGTTATCATTATTCAATATAGCATACATGTCATCACCATTATCATCAAAGATAGGCATGCTTTCATCATAATAAACTTGCTCATCAAAACTTGGGGGACTAAGAATATCATCTTCATCAAACATAGCATCCCCAAGCTTGTGGCTTTGCATATCATTAGCATCATGGATATTCAAAGAGTTCATGCCAACAACATTGCAATCATGCTCATCATTCAAATATTCTATGCCAAACATTTTATAACATTCTTCTTCTAACAATTGAGCACAACTTTTTGATCCATCATTTTCAAGAAAGATATTATAAAGATGATCAATAATATGATGCAACCTCAATTCCCTTTTTATGTAGTTTTATTTTATAAACCAAACTAGTGATAAAACAAGAAACTAAAAGATTTGATTGCAAGATCTAAAGATATACCTTCATGCACTCACCTCCCCGGCAACGGCGCCAGAAAAGAGCTTGATGTCTACTACGCAACTTTATTATTGTAGACACGTGTTCGGCCTCCAAGCGCAGAGTTTTGTAGGACAGTAACAATTTTCCCTCAAGTGGATGACCTAAGGTTTATCAATCCGTGAGAGGTGTAGGATGAAGATGGTCTCCCTCAAACGACCCTGCAACCAAATACAAGAAATCTCTTGTGTCCCCAATACACCCAATACAATGGCAAATTGTATAGGTGCACTAGTTAGATATGGTGATAAAAGTGTAATATGGATGGTAGAAATATTTTCTTATAATCGGAATAAATAAAAATAGCAAGGTAGCAAATAGTAAATAGGCACAAAAACGATATTGCAATGATGGGAAATGAGGCCTAGGGTGCATACTTTTACTAGTGCAATCTCTCAACAATGCTAATATAATTGGATCATATAACCATCCCTCAAAGTGCGATGAAGAATCACTCCAAAGTTCTTATCTAGCGGAGATCATAAGAATAAATTGTTTTTAGGGTACGAAACCACCTCAAAGCTATTCTTTCCATTCGATTTATTCAAGAGTTCGTACTAAAATAACACAAAGCTATTCTTTCAGTTCGATCTATCTTAGAGTTTGTACTAAAATAACACCAAAGCAAATTCATATTCATAATACTCAATCCAACACAATGAACTTCAAAGAGTGCCCCGAGATTTCTATCGGAGAAATAAATACAAGAACATGCATCAACCCCTATGCATAGATTACCCCAATGTCACCTCGAGAATCCGCGAGTTGAGTGCCAAAACATATATCAAGTGAATCAATACGATACCCCATTGTCACCACGAGTATTCAATTGCAAAACATATATCAAGTGTTCTCAAATCCATAATAGTATTCAATCCGATAACAACAAAATCTCAAAGGGAAAAACTTAATTCATCACAACAAGATATAGAGTGGAAAACACCATATGATCCGACTATATTAACAAAGCCCGCGATACATCAAGATCGTGACATCTCAAGAACACGAGAGAGAGAGAGAGAGAGAGAGAGAGATTAAACACATAGCTACTGGTACAAACCCTCAGCCCCGAGGGTGGACTACTCCCTCCTTATCGTGGTGGCCACCAGGATGATGAAGATGGCCACCGGTGATGATTCCCCCTCTGTCAGGGTGCTGGAACGGGGTCTAGATTGGATCTCGTGTATACAGAGGCCTTGCGGCAGTGGAACTTCTGATCTAGGGCTACCCCGAAGGGTTTTGGAATATTTTAGAATTTATAGGGCGAAGAGGCGGTTCAGGGGGCGCCCGAGGTGGGCAGCACCCACCAGGGCGCGCCTGGTGAGGGAGTCCTGGATTAGGGGGTGTCCGGATAGCCGGACTACCATCATCAGCCGAACTATCATCGGCCGGACTATCATCATCGACCGGACTCCAAGACTATGAAGATACAAGATTGAAGACTTCGCCCCATGTCCGGATGGGACTTTCCTTGGCGTGGAAGGCAAGCTTGGCGATACGGATATGTAGATCTCCTACCATTGTAACCGACTCTATGTAACCCTAGCCCTCTCCGGTGTCTATATAAACTGGATGGCTCTAGTCCGTAGGACACAACAACAACAACAACAACAATCATACCATAGGCTAGCTTCTAGGGTTTAGCCTCTTTGATCTCGTGGTAGATCCACTCTTGTAAACATCCACAATATCAATATCAATCAAGCAGGACGTAGGGTTTTACCTCTATGAAGAGGGCCCAAACCTGGGTAAAACATCGTGTCCCTTGTCTCCTGTTACCATCCGCCTAGACGCATAGTTCGGGACCCCCTACCCGAGATCCGCCGGTTTTGACACCGACATTGGTGCTTTCATTGAGAGTTCCTCTGTGTCGTCACCGATAGGCTTGATTGCCTCTTCAATCTACAATGACGCAGTCCTGGGTGAGACTTTTCTCCCCGGACAGATCTTCGTATTCGGCGGCTTCGTACTGTGGGCCAACTCACTTGGCCATCTGGAGCAGATCAAAAGCTACGCCCCTGGCCGTCAGGTCAGGTTTGGGAGCCTAAACTTCATGGCCGATATCCGCGGGGACTTGATCTTCGACGGATCCAAGCCACAGCCGAGCGTGCCGCGCTGTCACGATGGGCATGACCTAACTCTGCCGCCGGACAGCACCTTGGAGGCCGCACACGAATCCACTCCGACCCATAGTCCGGAGCCGATCGCTCAGATCGAGGACGGATGGCTGGACACCGCCTCGGGAGCTGCAACTTCTACGGTGATGGAGCCGAACACTTACCTTGTCCCGCACAAAGCTCATGACTCCGAGGTGCCGGACTCTCTGCCGGACTCCGAACCTCTTGCGCCCCTGCCAATTGAATCCGATTGGGCGCCGATCATGGAATTCACCGCTGCGGACATCTTTCAGCACTCACCCTTCAGCGATATCTTAAATTCGCTGAAGCATCTCTCGCTATCCGGAGAACCCTGGCCGAACTACGGCCAGGACGGTTGGGACGCGGACAATGAAGAAATTCAGAACCCACCCACCACCCACTTCGTAGCCACCATCGACGATCTAACCGACGTACTCGACTACGACTCCGAAGACATCGACGGTATGGACGATGATGCCGGAGACTATCAAGAACTAGTGCCTACAGGACACTGGAAGACCACCTCATCATACGACATATACATGGTGGACACCCCAAAAGATGGGGACGGCGAAGAAGCAGCGGAGGTCGATTCCTTAAAGAAACAGCCCAAGCACCAACGTCAGCGGCGCCGCTCTAAATCCCGCCACAGCAAGAATGGAGATTCCGGCACAGGAGATAATAGCACCCCGGAAAGTGCCAAAGACAACCCCCTCCAGCACGATCCAGCGCAGGAGCAGGCAGAAGCAAGCCCTCACCAGAGGGCGGCAGACGACGAGGTCGAGGATGATAATTACTTACCTCCCTCCAGAGACGAGGCAAGCCTCGACGACGACGAATTCGTCGTGCCTAAGGATCCCGTCGAACAAGAGCGTTTCAGACGCAGGCTAATGGCCACGGCAAACAGCCTAAAGAAAAAGCAGCAACAGCTTCAAGCTGATCAAGACCTACTGGCCGACAGATGGACCGAGGTCCTCACGGCCGAAGAGTATGAACTCGAACGCCCCTCCAAAAGTTACCCAAAACGCAAGTTGCTCCCCCGACTAGAGGAGGAAGCGTACAAACCTGCATCACCAGCACACAATACGGCAGACCGACCACCTCGTGGCCGCGACAGAGAGGCATGCAAACCCTCCACCAAAACCGTACCCCGGCATCGCTCAAAAAGCATGAAGCCACGGGGGAACGCGCCGGACTTGCGAGATATATTAGAGGACAAGGCAAGATAATCCAGATCTATCTATGGATCACGTGGGCGCCCCAAGGCCCACGACGAATACCGTCGCACCGGATACAACTACTCCGGCCGGGCCGAACACAACAGACAACACTCTCTCGAGCTACGTCGTGATATTGCTCAATACAGAGGCGCCGCACACCCACTATGCTTCACTGACGAAGTAATGGATCATCAAATCCCTGAAGGGTTTAAACCCGTTAATATCGAATCCTACGATGGCACAACAGACCCTGCGGTTTGGATTGAGGATTATCTCCTCCATATACATATGGCCCGCGGCGACGATCTTCACGCCATCAAGTATCTCCCGCTCAAGCTTAAAGGACCAGCTCGACATTGGCTGAACAGCCTGCCCGCAGAGTCAATTGGATGCTGGGAAGACCTGGAAGCCGCATTCCTCGACGACTTCCAGGGCACGTATGTGCGACCACCGGACGCAGATGACCTAAGCCACATAATCCAGCAGCCAGACGAATCGGCCAGGCAATTCTGGACACGGTTCTTAACAAAGAAAAATCAAATCGTCGACTGTCCGGATGCAGAGGCCCTCGCTGCCTTTAAACATAACATCCGCGACGAGTGGCTGGCCCGGCACCTAGGACAGGAGAAGCCGAAATCCATGGCAGCCCTCACATCACTCATGACCCGCTTCTGCGCGGGAGAGGATAGCTGGCTAGCTCGCAGCAACAACCTCAGCAAAATGCTGGCAGTCCGGATACCAAGGACCGCAATGGCAGGTTGCGTCGAAACAAAAACAAACGCCGCATTAACGGCGACAACAATGAGGATACGGCAGTCAACACCGGATTCCGAGGCTCCAAGCCCGATCAACGGAAGAAGCCATTCAAAAGAACCACTCCGGGCCCGTCCCATCTGGACCGAATACTCGACCGCTCTTGTCAAATACATGGAACCCCCGAAAAGCCAGCTAACCACACCAACAGAGATTGTTGGGTATTCAAGCAGGCAGGCAAATTAATCGCCGAAAACAGTGACAAGGGGCTACACAGTGATGACGAGGAAGAGACCCGGCCGCCGAACAATAGAGGACAAAAGGGATTCCCCCCTCAAGTTCGGACGGTAAACATGATATACGCAACGCATATTCCCAAGAGGGAGCGGAAGCGTGCACTAAGGGACGTATACGCGATGGAGCCAGTCGCCCCAAAATTCAACCCATGGTCCTCTTGCCCGATCACTTTCGATCGAAGAGACCATCCGACCAGTATCCGCCATGGAGGATTCGCCGCATTGGTTTTAGACCCAATCGTCGATGGATTTCACCTCACGAGAGTCCTGATGGACGGCGGCAGTAGCCTGAACCTGCTTTATCAGGATACAGTGCACAAGATGGGCATAGACCCTTCAAGGATTAAACCTACAAAGACAACCTTCAAAGGCGTCATACCAGGTGCCGAGGCCAGTTGTACAGGCTCAGTTACACTAGAAGTGGTCTTTGGATCCCCGGATAATTTCCGAAGCGAGGAGTTAATCTTCGACATAGTCCCGTTCCGCAGTGGCTATCACGCTCTGCTCGGACGAACCGCGTTCGCAAAATTCAACGTGGTGCCGCATTATGCATACCTTAAGCTCAAGATGCCAGGCCCTCGTGGAGTCATCACGGTCAATGGAAACACGGAACGCTCCCTCCGAACGGAGGAACATACAGCGGCTCTCGCGGCAGAAGTACAGAGCAGCCTTTTAAGGCAATTTTCGAGTCCGGCCGTTAAACGACCGACACGGCCAAACGCGCCCGGAGCAACATCAACCAAGACCACCTGGCACGTTCCGATCACGCATAGCAATGCGGCCACAACCCCAGCCCTCGCTCAAGTGTAAGACAAACTCTCCGCGTACATAATTACACCCTGGAGATACCATGGGCATAGGGGGAGAGGCACAACCACAACAGACCCAGAGTGCGGTTCGACCACACCAGGGGCTCCCAAGTGTGTCACTCTTTTTATCTTTTATTTTTCTTTTTTATACAGAACTCTGTCTGGCGGCGAATCTGCCGAACTCATGATGCAACAGCCAGGGAGGGACAAAGGCCGCGACGAACACTCAGGTGGTCTCCATTACGAGCATTAAATTTGTTAAATACACCATTCCGCGGCCTACCCCTGGAGGGAGACGCCTTTAATTCGTCCAATCCCTTGCTTTCCGCACTATTTGTATCATTCCGTACTCATAACAGATCTTCTCGAATAAAATGCAACACTTTTTGCCCATAATTGCATTACCTTATATATATATATGTTCATTTACGACATGTTGCATCCGTACATTTTGGTACGGCCAAATACGCCAGGGGCTTATGTTCCCCGCATTATGGTGTGATAAAGTCCGAACACTTTCACAAGTGCGGCACCCCGAACTTATAGCATTATATGAATCGACTCCCAATCATGTCTTGGGTCAATAGTTGGGTTTGCCCGGCTCCCATGTTTGGCACCTTACGTTCCGTTCTATCGGCTAAGGTAGCACTGGGAGAACCACTGCGATTGCGCCCCGGTTGAGCCGGGTTAACGCCTCAGTGGAGAAAGCTAAAACTGACTGTCATAATAAGGCGAGAGACTGGTCGCTGTTCAAGAGGTCCTTTCGGGTCCTTAAAGACCTACGCCGCTTCGAGCGAAGTTCCGGATAATGTCCGACGAAGGCGTGGATAGCGCCCCTAATTCGGTCTTCTGAATACTAGGGGCTTCGCCGAAATTTAAAATTATAGAATTCTATGGCTAAGTGAGAGTGTTCAAGCACTATAAGTCCGATTGCCTTGTTCGTTGTGTTGAGCGCCTCCCTAGATGGACCCAAAAATGGGAACAAGAGTGCTCAAGTTTATCCCGAACACCCCAGCACTCGTGGCATGGGGGCTGAAGCCAATGACTTGCCATCTCTCAGATTTAATAAACGGCCGCACAGAAGGTAATATTTTAAATTAACAAACGTTGCTTAGCGCATATGAACAAAGTTTTCAACGCACAGGATAACACATTGCGAATTTACTCAATAATTACATCCCCGGGGCACTCATCCGCAATCTTGCGGGCACCCTTCAGGACAGTCCTATAGTATATTTTGGGCGTACGATATTCCTTGCCTGCTGGTGGCGCGTCAGTGATTAGCTTCTCCGCATCCAGCTTGCCCCAATGCACCTTTGCGCGGGCAAGGGCCCGACGAGCACCTTCAATACAGGCGGAGCGCTTGATAACCTCCACCAAGGGGCACGCATCCACCAACCGTCGCACGAGGCCGAAGTAGCTCCCAGGCATGGCCTCTCCAGGCCACAGCCGGACTATGAGGCCCTTCATGGCCTGCTCGGCCGCCTTGTGGAGCTCGACCAGCTGCTTCAGCTGGTCGCTAGGGGGCACCGGATGGCCGGCCTCAGCATACTGAGACCAGAAGACCTTCTCCGTTGAGCTCCCCTCCTCGGCTCGATAGAATGCGGCGGCATCAGATACACTACGAGGCAGATCTGCAAATGCCCCTGGAGAGCTCCGAATACGGGTAAGTAACACGTAATTTACATTCACATGCTTGCTTTGCATGAAAAATGCCTTACCCGCCGCTATCTTCCTCACCAACTCAATCTCCTGAAGGGACTTATGGGCATCGGCCTTGGTAGTCTTGGCACTTTCAAGAGCCAAGGCAAGCTCGGACTCTCGAGTCTTTGAGTCACGCTCCAAACTCTCATGCTTTTCCATGAGAGCCTGGAGCTCTTGCTGAACCACCGCCACCCGCGCCTCCTGCTTTTTTCGCTCCGCTCGTTCCGCGGCCGCATTGCGTTCGGCCGCAGACACGGCCTCCTTCAGGGTCGCCACCTTGTTCGTGGCCCCTGCAGTGCCCATGTTATCCTTGTTATTTTTTGTTGTAACCTAAATCCTTTTCTGTAAGGTACAAGTTCAAAGTGGTGTTACTCACCTTCTTTGTCCTGGAGCTGCTTCTTGGCGCGGCCGAGCTCTTGCTCGGACCGCTTGAGCTCCTGCTTCAAACCACCGACCTCCGCAGTCAATGCGGCAGAGGTCAGCAGCGCAACCTGCAACCCATATTGACATAATTTTTTAGCAACCCTGCGTATATCTTTTTTTTTCAGATCCTCAGTCCGGCTTTTCTTTACGAACACCGAACCGAGCATCAGGGGCTACTGTCTATACGGTATTACATTGCACATTTTTAACTTCTTACCTCAAAGCCTGATAGAAGGCTGCTACAGGCTTCGGTCAGCCCGCTCTTGGCGAGCTGTACCTTCTGAATCACCGCACTCATAATAGTGCGGTGTTCTTCCTCGATGCAAGCGCTCTGGAGCGCCTCCAACAAATTATCCAGCGCCTCCGGTTGGACGGAAGCCGCCGGCGTCACGGTCTTGCCCTTCGTGTGAAGGGGCCGCCGGCCGGACTCCGAACCACTGCGGGTTCTGATATGGAGTCCGGCGCAAAGTCCGGGAGGCCGCCTCGTGGCGCCTCCGGAGCCTCCCCCTGATGGGCCCCTTCTTGGGACCCCACCTCGGCGTCCTCGGTGTCGCGAGGGGTGGAGGCGGTCGGGATGGAGTCTACCTCCGACGGAGCCAACGACCCGCTCGTTGAAGCGGGGAGATCATCATTGGCCGGACTATAGGCAGCATGCAGCATCAGAATGACACTATGTGACGCAGAAAAAGAAACTATAACCCATTCAGGAATCCGGATACTTACGATCTCGCCGGAGGCCTGGCCCTTGAAGGCCATTCTTCCTCGCCAATGTTGATGTTGGCGGAGCTGTCCGGGGGAATAGTCCTTCCCCTCTTGGACCCTTCGGCCTCCCCTGTTGGGGAAGCCTTCCTCTTCCTCTCTCCCCCCTCTGGGAGAGAGTCCTCTTTCTCCTCCTCGTTTTCGGGGGAGGAGTTCGCCCCGGAGTCGTCGGACACCTGAAAACGGGAACTCTTTCGAGCACCCATGGCCTCCTTCTTGGCCTTCTTCTCCGGCACCACGTGCGGTGCCGGAACCAGCAGCCTCGCTAGACGTGCGTCTATTGGGTTTTCTGGCATAGGAGCCGGGCAGATAATCTGCTCCGCCTTCCTCATCCAGTCCTGTCAAAGGAAAAGGGGAAATTAAAACCCGCATAGAGTCAAACTATGAAAAGCAAGTGTCCCGTAAAGGGGTAGAATCACTTACCTCATCGGCTTGGCGCTGCGAGCAAAATCCGCGATCTTCAGTCGCGGATGCGGGGGCTTCGGCGCCCTTAAACAACACCCTCCATGCGCCTTCGTACATCGTATCGAAGAGCCCGCTCAGCGCCTGGTGCTGTTCCGGATTGAACTCCCACAGATTGAATGCCCGCTCTTGGCATGGGAGAATCCGGCGGACGAGCATGACTTGGACCACGTTAACCAGCCTGAGCTTCTTCACCAGCTTCTGGATACAGGCTTGGAGTCCCGTCACCTCCTCTGAACTACCCCACAGCAAGCCCTTCTCTTTCCAGGAGGTGAGCTGCGTGGGGATACCAGATCTGAACTCGGGGGCCATCGCCCACTTAGGGTCGCGCGGCTCGGTGATATAGAACCACCCCGATTGCCACCCCTTGACGGATTCCACGAAGGCCCCTTCGAACCAAAGGACATTGGGCATCTTGCCCAACATGGCGCCTCCGCACTCCGCTTGAGTGCCCTTCACTACCTTCAGCTTGACATTGAAGGTCTTGAGCCACAAGCCGAAGTGGGGCTGGATGCAGAGGAAGGCCTCGCACACGACGATAAACGCCGAGATGTTGAGGATGAAGTTCGGCGCCAGATCATGGAAATCCAGGCCGTAGTAGAACATGAGCCCCCGAACAAAGGGGTGAAGTGGAAAACCCAGTCCACGGAGGAAGTGGGGAAGAAAAACGACCCTCTCATGGGGCCTGGGGGTGGGGATGAGCTGCCCCTCGTCGGGCAGCCGGTGCGCGATGTCGCCGGACAGGTAGCCGGCACTGCGCAGTCTTTCGATGTGCTCCTCTGTAACGGAGGAGGTCATCCACTTGCCTCCCGCTCCAGACATGACTGGGGAAGGTTGAGACGAGATGTGCGGGCTTGGGCGCTGGAGCTCGAGTGCGCGGAGATGGATAAGCAAAGGAGGAAGAAGGCGTAAGTGAAAAGGTGAATCCTTATCCCTTATATGGGCGGGCGAAGTCTACGCGTCCCCCACCGGCCTGGTAAAACTCGCTTATTCTCCAAGCGTCACCATCAATGGCGCGGTTGGGTTACCCACATCCGTATTGATGAGAATCCCGGATTAAGGAGGAACACGATCTCTACTTCAACAAGACGTGCCAAGGAAACCACTTCGCTAAATGCGCTGAGGTGGTAGAGTAAAAAAACGATTCAAGTAATGGCTTGGTAGTGGCGTAACGTCATGCTGCAAAAAAACGTCAGCAGATTGAACTTGTGTATATGTTATTCTCTCTACGGTGAAATGTGGAATTTATTTTGCAGAGCCGGACACTATCCTGGTGTTCACAATCTTCTATCATTCGGAGGAGGAACCCGCCTTGCAATGCCAAGCAATATACGCGCCGGACTTATCGTCATTGAAGCCTGGTTCAGGGGCTACTGAGGGAGTCCTGGATTAGGGGGTATCCGGATAGCCGGACTACCATCATCAGCTGAACTATCATCGGCCGGACTATCATCATCGACCGGACTCCAAGGCTATGAAGATACAAGATTGAAGACTTCGCCCCGTGTCCGGATGGGACTTTCCTTGGCGTGGAAGGCAAGCTTGGCGATACAGATATGTAGATCTCCTACCATTGTAACCGACTCTATGTAACCCTAGCCCTCTCCAGTGTCTATATAAACCGGATGGCTCTAGTCTGTAGGACACAACAACAACAACAACAATCATACCATAGGCTAGCTTCTAGGGTTTAGCCTCTTTGATCTCGTGGTAGATCCACTCTTGTAAACATCCACAATATCAATATCAATCAAGCAGGACGTAGGGTTTTACCTCCATCAAGAGGGCCCGAACCTGGGTAAAACATCGTGTCCCTTGTCTCCTATTACCATCCGCCTAGACGCACAGTTCGGTACACCCTACCCGAGATCCGCCGGTTTTGACAATGACACCTGGGCCTCCTGGCGCGCCCTGGTGGGTGCTGCTCCCATCGAGCAGCCCCCAGGTGCTTCCTTGGCCCACTAGTGTTCTTCTGGTCCATAAAAAATCTCCAAAAAGTTACACAGTTTTTGGACTCCATCTGATATTGATTTCCTGCGATGTAAAAAATAAGCAAAAAACAGCAACTGGCATTGGGCACTAGGTCAATAGGTTAGTCGCAAAAAATGATATAAAGTTGCTATAAAATGATTGTAAAACATCCAAGAATGATAATATATTAGCATGAATACTTCATAAATTATAGATATGTTGGAGACGTATCACTAGTGCCCAGTGCTAGTTGGTGTTTTTTCCTTGTTTTTGTCTTCTACAAAAAATCAATATCAGACGGAGTCCAAATGGAATAAAATTTGACGATGATTTTTCTTGGACCAGAAGAAACCCATGAGACTTGGAGAGGAGGCCAGAGGATCCACGAGAGGGCCATAAGCCCTGGAGGCGCGCCCCCAGGTTTGTGGGCCCCTCGGGACTCCCCTAACACTAATTCTTGCTCCATAAATACCCAAATATTCCATCAACATCAGAAGCATCCACAAAAATACTTTTTCACCGCCGCAAGCTTCTGTTCTCGTGAGATCCCATCTTGGGGCCTTTTCTGGCACTCTGTCAGGCGGGGGGGGGGGGATTTGATCACGGAGGGCCTTTACACCAACCTTGTTGCCCTTCGATGATGTGTGAATAGTTTGCCACAGACCTACAGGTCCATAGCTAGTAGCTAGATGGCTTCTTCTCTCTCTTTGATCTTCAATACAATGTTCTCCTTGATGTTCTTGGAGTTCTATCCGATGTAATCTTCTTTTGCAGTGTGTTTATTGAGATCTGATGAATTGTGGGTTTATGATCAGATTATCTATGAATATTATTTGAGTCTTCTCTGAACTCTTTTATGTATGATTAAGATAGCTTTGTATTTGTCTCCGATCTATTGATTTGGTTTGGCCAACTAGATTGATCTATCTTGCGATGGGAGAGGTGCTTTGTGATGGGTTCAATCTTGCGATGTCCTCACCCAGTGACAGCAGGGGTAGCAAGGCACGTATTGTATTGTTGCCATTAAGGATAAAAAGATGGGGTTTATATCATATTGCTTGAGTTTGTCCCTCTACATCATGTCATCTTGCTTAATGTGTTACTCTATTCTTTTGAACTTTATATTCTAGATGCAGGCATGAGTTGGTCGATGTGTGGAGTAGTATTAGTAGATGCAGAATCATTTCGGTCTACTTGTCACGGACGTGATGCCTAATTCATGATCATTGCCTTGGATCTCATCATAACTATGCGCTTTTCTATCAATTGCTCAACAACAATTTGTTCACCCATGATGACCCACAAGTCTAGGGGATCAATCATAGTCATCTAGATAAGTAAGAGTGTCAAACCCAACGAGGAGCAGAAGGAAATGACAAGTGGTTTTCAGCAAGGTATTTTCTGCAAGCACTGAAATAGTCGGTAACAAGTAGTTTGATAGCAGGATAATTTGTAACGGACAAGTAACAGTAACGGTAAATAAAATGCAGCAAGGTAGCCCAATCCTTTTGTGGCAAAGGACATGCCAAAATAGTCTCTTATGATAAGTAAAGCGTTCTTGAGGGTACACGGGAATTTCACCATGCTACTTTCATCATGTTGATTTAATTCGTGTTCCCTACTTTGATAATTTGTTATGTGGGTGGACCGGTGCTTAGCTGTTGTTCTTACTTGAACAAACCTCCTACTTATGATTAGCCCCCTCGCAAGCATCTGCAACTACGAGAGAAGGATTAAGATAAAATCTAATCATAGCATTAAACTTTTGGATCCAAATCGTTCCCTTACAAAGTAGCGCATAAACTAGGGTTTAAGCTTATGTCACTCTAGCAACCCATAATCAAATAACTACTCCACAATGCATTCCCTTAGGCCCAAATATGGTGAAGTGCCATGTAGTCAACGTTCACATGACATCACTAAGGAAATCACAACATACATATCATCAAAATATCGAGCACATATCAAGTTCACATGATTACTTGCACTACAAAAAAAATACACTTCCATGATGATACGTGTTTGTCACAGTAGGTCGCGTTTTTTGTCATGCATGTACATCCATGAAAAATTTATGACAGAATCAAGATAGTCATACATGTGCTGTCGTAGAAGTGTTCCATGACATTACCAAAATTATCATCACAGAAGTGTCCACTTCCATGACGATAAATCGCGCGTCACAGAAGTGCTTTCGTCAAGGGTGACCGACACGTGGCATCCACCGTAATGGAACGCCGTTAAGCTATTGGGTCGGGTTTTGGATCCGATAACCCGTTAACAGCCCCGACCAATGGGGATTTTCCACGTGTAAAATCATCATTGGCTGGAGGAAACACGTGTCAGCTCACCGTTGGGACAGATGTCATCCACTCATTGGACGGAAGACGCCTATGGTACGTCGACACGTGGCATGGCCCAACAGAGGCCCATTCCTGTGAAAAGGCCGGCCCAGTAAAAATTAGCAGGCCAGCCCATATAAGGCCTACTTGTGTCAGGTCCATTTAAGCCCATGGCCCATACGAGATGAGCCAATTCGGCCCGTCAACGACCCGTTAAAGATTTGACACCATTGCAGCCCATCATCAGTTTGAGCCCGTTAACAGCCCGCTATATATCTGGGCTCAATATCGGCCCGATGAGATTTCGGCTTGTTAACGGCCCGTTTAATGGATGGGCCAATTTTTAGAATGTACATCTTTCGGCCTTTTATCGACCCATTTAAATGTTGGGCTAGTTTCCGGCCCGGTTTGTCTTTCAGCCTGTTGACGACCCATAAATCTGATGGGCCATTTGTTGTCGGACCCGAGTTTCGGCCTTTTAGCGGCCCATTTAAGTGTTGGGCCAATTTTCTGGCCCGGTGTCACTTTCAGCCTGTTGACAGCCCATAAATCAGTTGGGCCATTTCTAGTCGGACCTGAGTTTTGGCCTTTTAGCGACCCATTTAAGTGTTGGGCCAATTCCCGACCCTGAGTGACTTTCTGCCTGTTAACGGACCATAAATGAGTTGGGCCTTTTGTAGTCGGACCTTAGTTTTGACCCTTTAAAGGCCCATGCCCTTCATGGTCCAATACCAGCCCGGTTTCTCTTTCGGCCTGCTAAAGGCCCACAACACAGTTGGGCCATTTACAATGCGACCGGACCTTCGGCCTCTTAGCGGCCCATGGTCTTCATGGTCCAGTATAAGCCCGCTGTCTCTTTCGGCCTGCTAAAGGCCTACAGTATAGTTGGGCCATATGTAGCCCAAACTTAGTAACGGCCTGTTAACGACCCGTGAAATAAACTGGGGCCACCTGTTGCCCGCTTCGATGTCGGCCTGTTAACGACCCGGGAGGTAAGAGGGCCGACCATTAACTTTTGGGCGAGTAACGGCCCATTAACTTAATGGGACCACTAAAGTTCGTACATGTCTTTAGGCCAAATTAGATAATTTGAGCCCATTACGACGAGCAATTATGCACAGGACCAAAACCGATCACGCAAAGGTACGGCATATAGGGAATAACGTTGCACATCCAACATATATTACATGAAATTACATCCACTGGGCAATCAAAGATTGATGCCAGTGCAAATAAATGAGCAGAACCTAACCATCTACAACGTCACAATCTGCAACCTCAGCACAGATGACACCCATAAGCATGTGGGCAAGTTCTTTCTGCTTTGCTACACTGTCTCTGAAAACATTGATCAGTTATTGTGTTGCACGACTCTGCACCTCTGATTCATCCACCATTTCCATCATTGCTTCAACCATTAATTGGTTCACAAACATACATTTATTCCATTGCATTCGAGACAGAGGATACTGAACAGATTCAGATGGCGATTTTGGCAGGCTTGTATTATTGATAGTGGAGAGTGTCTCGACCACTTCATCATAACATAAATTAGTACGGGAACCAAATAGATAAATCATGAGTTATTGCCATATTACCTGGCCTAGATTTACTGGAAAGAAACAATGGGGTTGCCTTGCTGTTTTCAGAGTTTGTCTTCTTATCTTCAACAGCCTGCACAAAATTAACACACTAGCATTGCTATCATTGGTAGAGTCAGATAATAGGAAAGCAACATTGACACAACGAATGTTTGGGCAAGTAGCCTACACCAAATTAACACAATATGGCACAGCTATCATCAGCCAGGTAAGGTAGTACGAAAGCAACATTCACACAATGAATGAATGGGCAACCAGAGAAGCACTACAATTCAGTAATGTGCGTGATATGAGATAGTACATTCATGCAACTCAGTATGCAAAACTACCAGGCAGTTTTCCTTACAAAAATCAACATTGGCGCCTTTAACATTTTGCTACAACTAATTTAATATCAGATAAAGGTTAGATTCACGCCGATTAACAAAATACATGTTGATGTAAAAATGTAGTGATATACAACAGGTACTTACATCAGCATTGGAGCACAGAGAATTCCCGCAAGATATTTTCCTCGAATACGATCCCAATGGAGGAAGTCTTCTATCGTTTAACCTTATTTTCTAAAAGAGAGATGGGTAAGAAACATGTAGAAAATATGATCAGAATGCTATAAAATTTCATGATGCAAGGATACACACACACTTCTTAGAATGGAGGCAACATTCTTTTGCTGGACTGGAGCGGACTAGTTCTTTGGCCACTGGAATCTGCTTATTATCAGTGGGAGTTGGGTTTCTCTGTGCTGGAGCAGTATCTATGAAATATGAAGTTGGTTTATTATCTCCTGGCGTTTGGATCTTTTGCAAAGATCTGGTTTGTAACCCTTCAGATTCTAACAGAGCCGTCTTCCCCTTGCATGCCTTATATAGAAGAATGGTGATTCAGTTATAAAACATGCTACAATAGAGATGGAATAGGTACTGAAGAATAGAAAGGCATGACATATTGACATGTATTCCCTCCATCCGAAAATAAATGGACGGGTCTAGGCGTATTTCAGTTCTAGATACATCCAGTTTTATCCATTTCTGCGACATTTAATCCAGACGGAGGGAGTATGATGTAAGAGCTAGGGATACGACAGGACAACACAGTAAAAAACACTGAAAAACCCACTACAGAACCAAAGTATTCAAACCCACTGATATGAGATAGTACACTCATGCAGCTCAGGATGCAAAACTATCAGGCAGTTTTCCTTACAAAAATCAACATTGTGGACTTTAATCATACATTTTTCTACAACTAAATTTAGATCAGATAAAGGTTGGATTCACGCCGATTAACAAAATACATGCTGATGTAAAAGTATAGTGATATACAACAGGTACTTACATCTACATTGGAGCACAGAGAATTACTGCAAGAATCTTTCCTCACAAACGATACCATTGCAGAAATTCTTCTATCTATTAAGCTTATTTTCTAAAAGAGAGATGGGTAAGAAACATGTAGAAAATATGATCAACATGCTATAAAATTTCATGATGCAAGGATACGCACACGCTTCTTAGAATTGAGTTGACATATTTTTGCTCGACTGGAGCGGACTAGTTCTTTGGCCACTGGAATCTGCTTATTATCAGTATGAGTTGGGTTTCTCTGTGCTGGAGCAGTATCTATAAAAACCGGAGTTGGTTTATTATCTCCTGGTGTTTGGATCTTTTGCAAAGGCTTTGTTTGTAACCCTTCAGATTCTAACATAGTCGTCTTCCCCTTGCATGCCTTGTACAGAAGAATGGTGCTTTAATTATAAAACATGCGACAGCAGAGAGATGGAATAGGTACTGAAGAATAGAAAGGCATGACATATTGACATGTATTCCCTCCATCCGGGAAAAAATGGATGGGTCTAGGCGTATTTCGGTTCTAGATACATCCTTTTTATCCATTTCGGCAACATGTAATCCGGATGGAGGGAGTATGGTGTAAGAGCTAGGGATACGACAGGATAACACAACAAAAAAACTAGTTGAATGTAAAACTATATGCTAGCGGAATACGCACAGAAATAACCAAGGCAACATACACGTGTATGATTGGGAAAATAAGATGGCATTGCAACAGAGCACTAGAACATCACTTCAATGTAAAAAAACATGGTATGGCAGACAGATGAAGTACATACTGATGAATAACAATGCATAAGATATTCAGAAGCATGATGTCCAAATTAAGCAGATGGCATTGCGATATAGTAGAATGACAGTACTTGAATTTGAAAACATGTTATCATGAATGGAATAGGTACTGAAAACAAGAAGGCATGGCATATTTACATGCATGATCAACATGCTAAGCACATGGCATTGCAACAGAGTAGATACACTCCAGGACATTATATGCATGTTGTACCCATATCACAGGCCAAGTTAGAGCAAGGACCTTGTGGGGTGAAGAGGATTCATCATCTTTCTGCAAGTCTTCTGAAGAACTGCCTTTACATGTTCCATCATATTGGGTATCATTGACATCAAGTTTATTGGCCTTTACATTGCTCCGTGAGGTTCTTGTGGATATATCAGTGTGTGCATTTATATCTGACATGCATGGAAGACAACTAGTAGTTAGATTTATGTAAATGAGTGCCTGTAGGAGACGACATAAATAGTAGGACTGGGGTTAACTAGCAGCAACAGGTCTCATAAACTAAAGGGAGAACACAAATGAAAGCTACAGAATATGTATCATTTGTACTCGAGATTAACTAGATGGCACACAAAAGTATTAAAGAACAACATAGGTAATACTAGAAGTGGTATAATACTATAATCACCAGCCTGTGGGATAGCATTGGCTGATGGATGATAACTATGGAACAACGTTACCTAAAGAACAAGTATCTTAGCTGAACTATGGAACAACGTGAACTCCTGAACAAGACCCGTAAGAGATCAACATGAATATACAGTGAAATGTGATGATCTATTTTCCATGCTTAGATGAATAACAAAGCCATAAATGTTGCACACAAGTCAGATGAGGGTACAACCTATCTGGCTGCCATCCATAGGAGTGAGCATCATGTGCTGGCTTGTCGATGGCCCTGCAGTTGTTGTGGCTGTCCATGTCGGGCACGCGCATTCGATGCAGGGAACTGTTGAGTGGGGACTGTAGCTCCCTTCTGGTGTATGCTTCCCTTGTTGGAGCAGCTGCGGTGAGTCGGAAGATGGTGTGTCTGAATATGCAGATAACGCATAAAGTTAAGAATGACATATCTCTTTGATCCGAAGAAATACACTAAGAGATCAACAACAAGGTATGAGAGTGGTCACACGTCTGTTGACTGAAGACTAAATTGGGGTCACACGATTTTATTTTATTTTGGTACTGTTCGATCTATGCCGGATGGCTTGATGGCCGTCTTGTGCCTCCCGGCTGACACTGTTCGGAATCTTCCTCGAAGAGCCAGCGACCAACGGTAGAGCAGCCTACCTCCACTGTCCGTGGCCCTGTCCAAAACCCCGCTCCCTGCCCCACCGCACTGCCGTGGTTGCGCCGCCCCCGGGCCAATCCACAAAGACTCCCCGTCAGCCAGATCCGGCGGCGGCAGTACCTTCAACCCATGCAACTCTAAAAGATAGCCATCTAAGCGCTGCTTCCGCGGCGAACTTGCGGCCCCGCACCCTTACGTTAGACACCAGCCAACCAGCAGCCTAGGAGCTCCGCCGCCTCGAGGGGTGTTGCTTCCCATTGGGAATCGATTGACCCAGAATAAAAATTCAGACAACTGACGCCTAAATAAAGTGATTTCAGATGAGGGTGCAACCTATCTGGCGGCATGGTGAAGTAGGCAGGTCCAGCTGCCGAGTCGGTGAGGCCGGCGCAGTTGCGGTGGTGGCCGGCGGCAGGGAAAGAGCGATGTCGCGACGGTCGACGGCTATGCGGAAGCAGCGCCAAGACTCTAGACGGATCTGAAGTTGGAGCCGCTCCGGCGCCGTGAACAACGGCGGGGGTGAATCGGCTCCGGTACGGTTCACGCGGCCGTCGTTGAGGCAACACCAGCAGCACGGAGTAAGAGGCACACAGCCCAGTGCACGACGACAATTGGACAACGTCTCCGGCATTAGGGAGGAGGGCGACTGTGAAATTGGTGCGGTGGGGGGCGCCATGGAGGTGGGGCTGAGGTTTCGCGGCTCGGGAGAAGGGAGATTCCCGGGGAGAAGGTGATTTGGCGCCCAC
>NC_041381.1:165798287-165874048 GCF_002162155.2 Triticum dicoccoides
CGGATGCATTTCTCTGAAATGTGAGGGGGAGTTACAGTTCTACCCTTGCCTATAGGCTTCTCGGCTTGGGTCTGTGTACTGAGGGACGGGGATAGTAGAGCAACTTTGCTTCTCCCCAAATAGTGGGCGGGAGCGATTTCGGGCGAGGAGGGCGTGTTTTGAACTATAGTGGGCGCGAGCGAATTTGGGCGAGGAGAGCATGTGTTGAAATAGTGGGCGCGAGCTATTTCGGGCGAGGAGAGCGTGTTTTGCCGACCATGGTTTATGAATTATTTGGCACATGTCATTTCGGCCGAGGAGAAGGCGCGCTTGGATGAAGTTACGAACCTACCCTCGATGTACAACGGGCCAATTGATGCGTGTCCCACATAGGACGGTAATTTCGCGTCTCCCATTTATTTGCTCGGGCGAATTCCACCGAGCAGAGAGGATGTTTAACGGTTCGTTCAAATTTTGGGAGAACGAGCATCCACGTCTACCTTACCAAGTCGATTCGAATCAAATTTTGAAATATTAGCTTGCCACTTCTTTTTTAGATGGAGAGATGATGCTCGGGAGTAATGTGTTTTTACATGCTCGTTGCTAGCGATTTACTATATGACAAATAGTTGACCCACTCAAAAACACGAATCAAACCCAAAATGAAATATCTCGATTCAATGAACTAGCTCGTTCAGTAGGTCAAAATAGTGAACTAAATCCAAAATTGAACACCTCAATCGAGTAGCATGTTGTACAATATTATAGTACTCCATGAACATGTTGAAAGTCAAATTAATGAACTTGTTTGATATATGCATATATCCGTTCATGTGTGGATTGCATACAACATGGTCTCCAACTTAAATATTTGAATGCAAGTTTATATCAGTCTTTGATGCATAAAACGCGACCTCCCCCTCTCCCGGACTCCTGTTCTCTCTCTCACTCTCTAGCGGACAATCTTCAATTCTGTCGCACGCATCCGACACAAAAACCTTGTTGGTCCCTCTCCCTTTCTCTCTCTCTCTCTCTGTGTGTGTATGTGTGTGTGTGTGTGGGGGGGGGGTCTTTCTAGTCCGCATTCATATATACACCATCTATAGGTCTCTCTCGCACACTATGTATGATACTCTAGCTAGTCCAAGCTACATATCTTGGGTGCACTCATCGTACGCACACAAATTCCTTGGCTCTTTGCCCGTAACTCTCTCACGCACCACTATGTCGTCTCGGAGCTCTCCCCCCCTCTCTCAAACTCTCCATCCACCTGGGTCACACATACACATGCATATATCACTTGCACTCGATAGGCCCATCTAAAACTCTATCTCTCTCCATCGTTCTCTCTCCATCTCACATGCACACACACACACAATCTCATGCCCAGCTAGCCAAGTATGATGGTCTCTCACTCAATTGTAGGCACACGCGGTCCCCCGTATATGTATATGACTAGCTAATCTTAGTCTCCATCACAAACATGTGCATGGTCTATCTCGATTTCTCTCGGGGCATCTTTCTATCGCGCACACACTCCCTCGATCTCCCACCCATATAGTCCCCTCACGATCTCGAGGGGATCTATCTATCACAAACACACCCTCTCTCCCTCCCCATGCATCCATGCCATCCATGTGTCCCTCTCGACCTTTTTTCCTTGTTGGCCAGACCTCTATTGGACATGTGCTATAGGGGTGTCTCTCTCCGTTGCAAACAATCACACACTAGCTATCTTCGTGTATCTCCTCGCCTCGCTTTTCCATCTCGGAGATGCATGCGTGATATGTTCGCATAAGAAACGAAAAAACACACACTCTCTCTAATTTATCGTTTGTTGTCACTTTCTCTTTCACACACATACTCTTTTTGCACACTTACTCATTCTCCTTCACACACACACTTGATCTGTCTCGACTGAGGCACTCACCTCCGTCCATAGCACATAGATTTATTGAAAGTCAAACATCACAAAGTTTGACCATGTACGTGGAGAAAAAGAATTACATCTAGTACGGCAAACATATACCATTAGATTCACCATGAGATGTAGTTTTGTATGATGTATCTTTGGTAATGTAGATATAAATAACATTTGCGTAAACCTGATCAAAGTTTCCAAAGTTTGACTTCTAAAAAATTCACATGCACTGCATTATCGAGCGGATGGAATATCTCTTTCCCCCTCTCAACTATCTGACGCACCACTCAGCCTTATCGGGGCTCCTCAATCTCTCTCAAACTTTATTGGTCAATTTGGTTCGTGACCTGACCCTCATGCCTTGATGGTCGGTACTGCCTGGTGTGGACGTGAGATGTAAAATATTTCTGCCTGGCCAGGCTTGTGTGGTGCTGAAGCGTTTGGTTCATGCCTGGGCCAGGTAAAGCATCAACGTCCCATCAATCAATCCATGCATCAATTATTTAATGCTAATATCCATCCATGTTGCTGTTAGCCTGGTGGCCGCACGACCAGGCACGGCCAGGCGTTCGAAATCGGTCGCTTGGGCTAGGCTACTTGTAGTGTCTGGAGTTCAGCCAGGCTAATTAAAGTGCAAGGGAACCCAGCCCAGGCGGGCTTTCTTTTTCACAGGGTAGCAACCAAACAAGCATGCATGAAATCCAGCCACAACCCCAGGCCACGCAAAAGATGCTCAAGATGCAAGCCAAACGGGCCTTATATCTCCCTGGTTCACACATACACATGTCTCGCTCGCGCTATACATATAGACCCATCCAACACTCTCCGCCCTTGTTCTCTCTCCATGTGACACGCACCCTCCTAAGTACCATAATCCCACACTCCATCATAGACTCTGTTTGGATCCATGGGTTAGAGTTAGTTTGGGTTAGTTTGGAGTCAACTAACCCAAAAAGATCCAAACATGAGGGTTAGTTTAGGTTAGATGCATCTAACCCATCCAAAAAAACTAACCCATCCAAGAGGTGCTTATTTGGGTTAGTTCTTCTCGGGACCACTAATAAACACTTTTTTCTCTCGCTCTCCCCGCAGCAGATCCCTCCCCACTTCCTCAAAGCTTCTCGTCCTCTCCCTCCCTCCCTCTCGCACCGCCCGTGAAGGTGCCTCGCCGTATCCGCGCTCCATCTAACCCTGCCATCCAAACACCTCTTTACTTAGAGTTAGTTCAGGGTTAGGATCTAACTCTAACCTCTAACTGAGTTAGAGTATCCAAACAGGGCCATAGGCACAAGCACTCCCCCCTCCTAAGTATGATTATTTCTTACTAGCCATCAGGAACACACGTATTGTCTCCTTCCATCCATACGTCTATCTCGATCTCTCTCAGGGCATTTTCTATCGTGCACACACCTTGTCACTCGATCTCCCACCCATGTAGTTGTTGGGAACGTAGTAATTTCAAAATTTCCTACGCACACGCAAGATCATGGTGATGTATAGCAACGAGAGGGGAGAGTGTAATCTACATACCCTTGTAGACCGAAAGCGGAAGCGTTAGAACAACGCGGTTGATGTAGTCACACGTCTTCACGGCCCGACCGATCAAGCACCGAAACTATGGCACCTCCGAGTTCTAGCACACGTTCAGCTCGATGACGTCCCTCGAACTCCGATCCAGCCGAGTGTCGAGGGAGAGTTCCGTCAGCACGACGGCGTGGTGACGATCTTGATGTTCTACCATCGCAGGGCTTCGCCTAAGCACCGCTACAATATTATCGAGGAGGACTATGGTGGAGGGGGGCACCGCACACGGCTAATAGATCTCAAGGATCAATTGTTGTTCTGTCTATGGGGTGTCCCCCTGCCCCCGTATATAAAGGAGCAAGGGGGAGGCGGCCGGCCTAGGGAGGAGGCGCGCCAAGGGGGGAGTCCTACTCCCACCGGGAGTAGGACTCCTCCTTTCCTTGTTGGAGAAGGAAAGAGGAGGAGAGGGAGAAGGAAAAGTGGGCTGCCCCCCTTGTCCAATTCGGACCAGAGGAGGGGCGCAGGCCTCCTTCCTTTTGGCCTCTCTCCTCTATTCCCGTATGGCCCAATAAGGCCCATATACTCCCGGGCGAATTCCAGTAACTCTCTGGTACTCCGAAAAATACCCGAATCACTCGGAACCTTTCCGAAGTCCGAATATAGTCGTCCAATATATCGATTTTTATGTCTCGACCATTTAGAGACTCCTCGTCATCTCCCCGTTCTCATCCGGGACTCCGAACTCCTTCGGTACATCAAAACTCATAAACTCATAATATAACTATCATCGAAACCTTAAGCGTGCGGACCCTACGGGTTCGAGAACAATGTAGACATGACCTAGAACTATTCTCGGTCAATAACCAATAGCGGAACCTGGATGCTCATATTGGCTCCTACATATTCTGCGAAGATCTTTATCGGTCAAACCGCATAACAACATACGTTGTTCCCTTTGTCATCGGTATGTTACTTGCCCGAGATTCGATCGTCGGTATCTCAATACCTAGTTCAATCTCGTTACCAGCAAGTCTCTTTACTCGTTACATAATGCATCACTCCGTAACTAACTTATTAGCTACATTGCTTGCAAGGCTTATAGTGATGTGCATTACCGAGAGGGCCCAGAGATACCTCTCCGACAATCGGAGTGACAAAACCTAATCTCGAAATACGCCAACCCAACATGTACCTTTGGAGACACCTGTAGTACTCCTTTATAATCACCTAGTTATGTTGTGATGTTTGGTAGCACCCAAAGTGTTCCTCCGGTAAACGGGAGTTGCATAAGCTCATAGTTACAGGAACATGTATAAGTCATGAAGAAAGCAATAGCAACATACTAAACGATCAAGTGCTAAGCTAACGGAATGGGTCAAGTCAATCACATCATTCTCCTAATGATGTGATCCCGTTAATCAAATGACAACTCTTTTGTCCATGGTTAGGAAACATAACCATCTTTGATAAACGAGCTAGTCAAGTAGAGGCATACTAGTGACACTATGTTTGTCTATGTATTCACACATGTATTATGTTTCCGGTTAATACAATTCTAGCATGAATAATAAACATTTATCATGATATAAGGAAATAAATAATAACTTTATTATTGCCTCTAGGGAATATTTCCTTCAGTCTCCCACTTGCACTAGAGTAAATAATCTAGTTCACATCATCATGTGATTTAACACCAATATTCACATCTGTATGTGATTAATACCCATAGTTCCCATCGTCATGTGATCAACACCCAAAAGGTTTACTAGAGTCAATAATCTAGTTCACATCGCTATGTGATTAACACCCAAAGAGTACTAAGGTATGATCATGTTTTGCTCGTGAGAGAAGTTTAGTCAACGGGTCTGTCATATTACAGAGTCGTATGTATTCTGCAAATATTCTATGTCTACAATGCTTTGCACGGAGCTACTCTAGCTAATTGCTCCCACTTTCAATATGTATCCAGATTGAGACTTAGAGTCATCTGGATCAGTGTAAAAGCTTGCATCGATTTAACTCTTTACGACGAACTCTTTTATCACCTCCATAATCGAGAAACATATCCTTATTCTACTAAGGATAATTTTGACCAATGTCCAGTGATCTACTCCTAGATCACTATTGTACTCCCTTGCCAAACCAGGGCAGAGTATACAAGAGGTCTGGTCCATTGCATGGCATACTTTTATAGAATCTATGACTGATGCATAGGGAATGACTTTCATTCTCTTTCTATTTTCTGCCATGGTCGGGTCTTGAGTCTTACTCAATTTCACACCTTTGCAACACAGGCAAGAACTCTTTCTTTGACTGTTCCATTTTGAACTATTTCAAAATCTTGACAAGGTATGTACTTATTGAAAAAGTTATCAAGCGTCTTGATCTATCTCAATAGATCTTGATGCTCAATATGTAAGCAGCTTCACCGAGGTCTTTCATTGAAAAACTTTTTATTCAAGTATCCTTTTATGCTATCCAGAAACTCTATATCATTTCCAATCAACAATATGTCTTGCACATATAATATCAGAAATGCTACAGAGCTCCCACTCACTTTCTTGTAAATACAGGCCTTTCCAAAAGTCTGTATAAAACCATATGCTTTGATCAACTCATCAAAGCGTATATTCCAACTCCGATATGCTTGCACCAGTCCATTGATGGATCGCTGGAGCTTGCACATTTTGTTAGCACCTTTCGGATCGACAAAACCTTCTGGTTACATCATATACAACTCTTCTTTAAAAAATCCATTAAGGAATGCAGTTTTGACATCCATTTGCCAAATTTCATAATCATAAAATGCAGCAATTGCTAACATGATTCGGACAGACTTAAGCATCGCTACAGGTGAGAAAGTCTCATCGTAGTCAACCCCTTGAACTTGTCGAAAACCTTTTGCAACAAGTCGAGCTTTATAGACAGTTATATTACCATCAGCGTCAGTCTTCTTCTTAAAAATCCATTTATTCTCAATAGCTTGCCGATCATTGGGCAAGTCAACCAAAGTCCATACTTTGTTCTCATACATGGATCCTATCTCAGATTTCATGGCTTCAAGCCATTTTGCGGAATCTGGGCTCATCATCGCTTCCTCATAGTTCGTAGGTTTATCATGGTCTAGTAACATGACTTCTAGAACAGGATTACCGTACCACTCTGGTGCGGATCTTACTCTGGAAGACCTACGAGATTTTGTAGTAACTTGATCTGAAGTTTCATGATCATCATCATTAGCTTCCTCACTAATTGGTGTAGGAATCACTGGAACTGATTTCTGTGATGAACTACTTTCCAATTCAGGAGAAGGTACAATTACCTCATCAAGTTCTACTTTCCTCCCACTCACTTCTTTCGAGAAAAACTCCTTTTCTAGAAAGGATCCATCTTAGCAATGAATAACTTGCCTTCGGATCTGTGATAGAAGGTGTACCCAATAGTTACCTTTGGGTATTCTATGAAGACGCACTTCTCCGATTTGGGTTCGAGCTTATCAGGTTGAAAAACTTTTTCATGTAAGCATCGCAACTCCAAACTTTAAGAAAAGACAGCTTAGGTTTACTGCTAAACCATAGTTCATACGGTGTTGTCTCAACGGATTTAGATGGTGCCCTATTAAACGTGAATGCAGCTGTCTCTAATGCATAACCCCAAAACGATAGTGGTAAACCGATAAGAGACATCATAGATCGCACCATATCTAGTAAAGTACGATTACGACGTTCGGACACACCATTACATTGTGGTGTTCCAGGTGGGGTGAGTTGCGAAACTATTTCGCATTGTTTCAAATGAAGACCAAACTCGTAAATCAAATATTTGTCTCCACGATCAGATCATAGAAACTTTATTTTCTTGTTACGATGATTTTTCCACTTCACTCTGAAATTCTTTGAACTTTTCAACTATTTCAGACTTATGTTTCATCAAGTAGATATACCCATATCTGCTCAAATCATCTGTGAAGGTCAGAAAATAACGATACACGCCGCGAGCCTTAACACTCATCTACATCGGTATGTATTGTTTCCAATAAGTCAGTAGCTCGTTCCATTGTTCCGGAGAACGGAGTTTTAGTCATCTTGCCCAAAAGGCACGGTTCGCAAGCATCAAATGATTCATAACCAAGTGATTCCAAAAATCCATCTTAATGGAGTTTCTTCATGCGCTTTACACCGATATGACCCAAACGGCAGTGCCACAAATAAGTTGCACTATCATTATTAACTTTGCATCTTTTGGCATCAACATGATGAATATGTGTATCACTACGATCAAGATCCAACAAACTATTTTCATTGGGTGTATGACCATTGAAGGTTTTATTCATGTAAACAGAACAGCAATTATTCTCTGACTTTAAATGAATAACCGTATTGCAATAAACATGATCAAATCATATTCATGCTCAACGCAAACGCCAAATAACATTTATTTAGGTTCAACACTAATCCCGAAAGTATAGGGAGTGTGCGATGATGATCATATCAATCTTGGAACCACTTCCAACACACATCATCACTTCACCCTCAACTAGTTTCTGTTTATTCTGTAACTCCTGTTTCGAGTTACTAATCTTAGCAACCGAACAAGTATCAAATACTCAGGGGTTACTATAAACACTAGTAAGGTACACATCAATAACCTGTATATCAAATATACCCTTGTTCAGTTTGCCATCCTTCTTATCCACCAAATATTCAGGGTATTTCCGTTTCCAGTGACCATTTCCTTTGCAGTGTAAGCACTCAGTTTCAAGCTTTGGTTCAGCTTTGGGCTTCTTCGTGGGAGTGACAACTTGCTTGTCATTCTAGTTGAAGTTCCCTTTCTTTCCCTTTGCCCTTTACTTGAAACTAGTGATCTTGTCAACCATCAACACTTGATGCTCTTTCTTGATTTCTACCTTCGTCGATTTCAACATCACGAAGAGCTCGGGAATCGTTTTCGCCATCCCTTGCATACTATAGTTCATCACAAAGTTCTACTAACTTGGTGATGGTGACTAGAGAACTCTGTCAATCACTATCTTATCTGGAAGATCAACTCCCACTTGATTCAAGCGATTGTAGTACCCAGACAATCTGAGCACATGCTCACTAGTTGAGCGATTCCCTTCCATCTTTTAGTCATAGAACTTGTTGGAGACTTCATATCTCTCAACTCGGGTATTTGCTTGAAATATTAACTTCAATTCCTGGAACATCTCATATGGTCCATGACGTTCAAAATGTCTTTGAAGTCCCGATTCTAAGCCGTTAAGCATGGTGCACAAAACTATCAAGTAGTCATCATATTGAGCTAGCCAAACGTTCATAACGTCTGCATCTGCTCCTGCAATAGGTCTGTCACCTAGCGGTGCATTAAGGACATAATTCTTCTGTGCAGCAATGAGGATAAACCTCAGATCATGGATCCAATCCGCATCATTGCTACTAACATCTTTCAACACAATTTTCTCTAGGAACATATCAAAATAAACATATGAAAGCAACAATGCAAGCTATTGATCTACAACATAATTTGCAAAATACTACCAGGACTAAGTTCATGATAAGTTAAAGTTCAATTAATGATATTACTTAAGAACTCCCACTTAGAAAGACATCCCTCTAATCCTCTTAGTGATTACGTGATCCATATCAACTACACCATGTCCGATCATCACGTAAGATGGAGTAGTTTCGATGGTGAACATCAATATGTTGATCATATCTACTATATGATTCACGCTCGACCTTTCGGTCTCCGTGTTCCGAGGCCATATCTGTATATGCTAGGCTCGTCAAGTTTAACCTGAGTATTCCGCTTGTGCAACTATTTTGTACCTGTTGTATTTGAACGTAGAGCCTATCACACCCGATCATCACGTGGTGTCTCAGCACAAAGAACTTTCACAACGGTGCATACTCAGGGAGAACACTTCTTGATAATTAGTGAGAGATCATCTTATAATGCTACCGTCAAACAAAATAGAATAAGATGTATAACAGAAAAACATCATATGCAATCAAAATATGTGACATGATATGGCCATGATCATCTTGCGCCTTTTGATCTCCATCTCCAAAGTACTATCATGATCTCTATCATTACCGGCACGACACCATGATCTTCATCATCTTGATCTATATCAATGGGTCATCACATGGTCGTCTCGCCAACTATTGCTCTTGCAACTATTGCTATCACATAGCGATAAAGTAAAGCAATTATTTGGCACTTGCATCTTATGCAACAAAGAGACAACCATAGGGCTTCTGCCAGTTGCCGATAACTTCAACAAAACATGATCATCTCATACAACAACTTATATCTCATCACGTCTTGACCATATCACATCACAACATGCTCTGCAAAAACAAGTTAGACGTCCTCTACTTTGTTGTTGCAAATTTTACGTGGCTGCTACGGGCTTAGCAAGAACCGTTCTTACCTACGCATCAAAACCACAACGATAGTTCATCAAGTTAGTGCTGTTTTAACCTTCGCAAGGACCGGGCGTAGCCACACTCGGTTCAACTCAAGTTGGAGAAACAGACACCTGCTAGTCAGCTGTGTGCAAAGCACGGCGGTAAAACCAGTCTCGTGTAAGTGTACGCGTAATGTCGGTCCGGGCCGCTTCATCCAACAATACCGCCGAACCAAAGTATGACATGCTGGTAAGCAGTATGACTTGTATCGCCCACAACTCACTCGTGTTCTACTCGTGCATATAACATCAACGCATAAAACCTAGGCTCTGATACCACTGTTGGGGAACGTAGTAATTTCAAAATTTCCTACGCACATGCAAGATCATGGTGATGTATAGCAACGAGAGGGGAGAGTGTAATCTACATACCCTTGTAGACCGAAAGCGGAAGTGTTAGAACAACGCGGTTGATGTAGTCGTACGTCTTCACGGCCCGACCGATCAAGCACCGAAACTACGGCACCTCCGAGTTCTAGCACACGTTCAGCTCGATGACGTCCCTCGAACTCCGATCCAACCGAGTGTCGAGGGAGAGTTCCGTCAGCACGACGGCGTGGTGACGATCTTGATGTTCTACCGTCGCAGGGCTTCGCCTAAGCACCGCTACAATATTATCGAGGAGGACTATGATGGAGGGGGGCATCGCACACGGCTAATAGATCTCAAGGATCAATTGTTGTTCTGTCTATGGGGTGTCCCCCTGCCCCCGTATATAAAGGAGCAAGGGGGAGGCGGCCGGCCTAGGGAGGAGGCGCGCCAAGGGGGGAGTCCTACTCCCACCGGGAGTAGGACTCCTCCTTTCCTTGTTGGAGAAGGAAAGAGGAGGAGAGGGAGAAGGAAAAGTGGGCTGCCCCCCTTGTCCAATTCGGACCAGAGGAGGGGCGCAGGCCTCCTTCGTTTTGGCCTCTCTCCTCTATTCCCGTATGGCCCAATAAGGCCCATATACTCCCGGGCGAATTCCAGTAACTCTCTGGTACTCCGAAAAATACCCGAATCACTCGGAACCTTTCCGAAGTCCGAATATAGTCGTCCAATATATCGATTTTTATGTCTCGACCATTTCGAGACTCCTCGTCATGTCCCCGATCTCATCCGGGACTCCGAACTCCTTCGGTACATCAAAACTCATAAACTCATAATATAACTGTCATCGAAACCTTAAGCGTGCGGACCCTACGGGTTCGAGAACAATGTAGACATGACCTAGAACTATTCTCGGTCAATAACCAATAGTGGAACCTGGATGCTCATATTGGCTCCTACATATTCTGCGAAGATCTTTATCGGTCAAACCGCATAACAACATACATTGTTCCCTTTGTCATCGGTATGTTACTTGCCCGAGATTCGATCGTCGGTATCTCAATACCTAGTTCAATCTCGTTACCGGCAAGTCTCTTTACTCGTTACGTAATGCATCACTCCGTAACTAACTTATTAGCTACATTGCTTGCAAGGCTTATAGTGATGTGCATTACCGAGAGGGCCCAGAGATACCTCTCCGACAATCGGAGTGACAAAACCTAATCTCGAAATACGCCAACCCAATATGTACCTTTGGAGACACCTGTAGTACTCCTTTATAATCACCTAGTTACGTTGTGACGTTTGGTAGCACCCAAAGTGTTCCTCCAGTAAACGGGAGTTGCATAATCTCATAGTTACAGGAACATGTATAAGTCATGAAGAAAGCAATAGCAACATACTAAACGATCAAGTGCTAAGCTAACGGAATGGGTCAAGTCAATCACATCATTCTCCTAATGATGTGATCCCGTTAATCAAATGACAACTCTTTTGTCCATGGTTAGGAAACATAACCATCTTTGATAAACGAGCTAGTCAAGTAGAGGCATACTAGTGACACTATGTTTGTCTATGTATTCACACATGTATTATGTTTCCGGTTAATACAATTCTAGCATGAATAATAAACATTTATCATGATATAAGGAAATAAATAATAACTTTACTATTGCCTCTAGGGCATATTTCCTTCAGTAGTCCCATCACGATCTCCAGGGGATCTCTCTATGACAAACATACACTCTCTCCTCCCCATGTCTGCATTTTCTCCGTATGTCTCTCTCGACCTCTCTCCCTTGTTTGTCAGACCCCTCTTGGCCACGTGCTAGGGGTCTTCCTATCTCGGTTCCAAACAACCACACACTATCTCCTCACCTTGCCTCCATTGTCGAAGATGCATGTGTGATATGTTTGCATAAGACACACACGCTTTTTCTCCACTTTTATCATGTGTTATCCATGTCTCTTTCACACACGCACACACACTTTTTTCACTCTCTCTCTCTCTCTCTTGTCAGGGACTCTGTCACGTCCATAAGCATATGGATGTTTTGAAAAGTCAAACCTTAGAAAAGTTTGACTAGGTATATGTGGATAAAAACATTTACATCTGGAACGATCATTAGATTCATCACAACATGTACTTACTTCATACTATCATTTATCTTTGGTATTGCCGATATAAGTAATTTCTTTATAAACTTGGTCAAAGTTTCAAAAGTTTGACTTTAAAAAAATGTTGTAACTACATTATCGAACGGAGGGAGTAGCTCTCTCTCTCTCTCTCTCTCTCTCTCTGCTATCTCTCACGGGCTTCCCCTCTCACTCGAACTCTCTATACCGACGGATTATACACTCACTGTGTCAGCGTATAGCTCTGTATATTGTTTAGTTGACCGGTCAACCAATCCACAAGCTGTGTTGTCAGCTCATGTTCTGTATCTTGGTGTGCTGGCCCATGTGGCAGTGGGTGAAAATAAGTAAACTAGAGGCCCATCTGACACGCGGTGAAGGAAACAAAGTTGAAACCACTCGGGGTAGCACCCCGCACGCTAGTAAATTGAGGGCGCATTGAGGACAAACTTCTTGCACGCGAAGGACGCACTCGCGCACAATTCACCACTGCGTGGCAGCATGCACAGACGGACACACTTGTGCACACCCAGCACACAACACACACCAGCACACGTGTACATCGGCGCCGCCGCCGGTTGAGATGGACGGCGAGGCAGCCAACAAGCGGAGGCCGCTCGAGCCAAAACCGCATCCGGCGAGCCTGGACTTCATCAGCAGCCTCCTGGATGACATGCTGCTCGTCATCATCGGCCTCCTTCCCACCAAATCTGCCGTGCGGACCGCCCTGCTCTCCCGGCAGTGGCGCCCCCTCTGGCGCTGCGTCCCCCTCAACCTCACCGTCGACAGCAGCCTCTGCGACGGGGATTGCAAACGCATGGCTGCAGTCTCCAAGATCCTTTCATCGCACCCTGGGCTAGCCAAACGCCTTAACATCCGCATGTTCAGTACCAACTGCAAGGTCCAATCCAGGTTTGACGAGTGGTTCTTATCCCCCGCCCTAGATCAGCTCGAGGAGCTCAGCTTTGAAGCTGGACGATGTCGCTCTCTGCCGCCGTCCGCGCTCCGCCTCACGCCAACGTTGCGCCGCGCCAGCTTCAGCTCCTGCTATCTTCCCCAGATTAATGCCGCGCCCGCCCTTCTTCTCCCTCAACTCAAGCAGCTCAACCTCTTCGACATTGTCATCTCAAAGAAAGCTATGGAGCACATGCTCCACAGCTGTACTGCGCTCGAGTACCTTCGTCTTGAGCAGATCCACGGGTTCATTAGCCTCCACATCGCCTCGACGAATCTCCGATGGATTTATGTGTCTTGCTGGCCCCGCAACAAGACATCAATTGGGAATAGATCACTCCAGCTGTTCCACATTATGGTCATTGAGAATGTGCCTTTCCTTGAGAGATTGCTTGTATTGGATCTAGAAGGTCCAACAAAAATCAGGGTCATTGACGCGCCGAAATTGACAGCGTTGGTGTACTCATCTGCCAAATTCTCTGAACTCTTTATTGGATCCGTAATCATTCAGGTACATCACTCATCTTCTTCTCCGTCTTCTTGAAATTCACATTTCTAAATTTCTTCTTGATGTATTTACGACCGTCTTCCAGAAAATGATTCCCACAAGCTTGACCCAGTCCATGCGCACAGTGAAGATCTTAGCACTAAAATCTATCGGCCCCAATCTGGATCAAGTTGTTGGATTCCTTACATGCTTTCCATGCACGGAGAAGCTACTCATCGAGGTGAAACTTCTTTCCTATTAGTAAACGGTAATCACAACATAGCTCAATTTTTTCGTAATTTTCCCAAATTACGATGACAAGTGTAGTGTTCAAAACTACATCTACGCACTGCACCGAAAGAAATGTTTTTAGTATTTTTTCTCAGGTGATCACCTGCATCATTTTTATGCTGTACTACTATAGTAGCCTAGGCTACTCATAGTGGAAAGTAACTTAGACTACTCCAGTAACTCTATGGTTACCCTAAGGGCAAGTACTACCTCCGTCCTAGTTTACTCTTCCAATTTTGTAGTATCAAAATTTGACCATAGATTTAACTGACAAAATGTTAATGCATGTCACTAAGAACTATATCGTTGGATTTGTATTTGAACATAATTTCAAATGGTGTAATTTTTAGTGACATGCATTGGCATTTTCTTAGGTAAATCTATGGTCAAAATTTTATACTAAATACGAGGTAGTATTCCCTCTGTCCCAAAATTCTTGTCTTACATTTGTTTAGATACAGATGTATCTAACACTAAAATGTAACTAGATACATCCGTATTTAGACAAATTTAAGACAAGAATTTTGGGACGGAGGGAGTACTAAAGTGGGCTATGTAGGCGAAAACATGTGCCAAATTCACTTGTGATGCATTTGGCATCGATGCCCCTCCATTGCTCACCTGGTGCCCCAATCTAGAGCACCTACTTTGCTCCGGTGCCAAATTAACTCAGGCAATGAAAAAACACTGCGTGGGAGAGAGAGATCACTGAGGCAATAAAAAAACACTTGTTTGGGAGAGTGAGAGGCTGGTGTAGTTGGTTTGATTGAT
This sequence comes from Triticum dicoccoides, assembly GCF_002162155.2. Taxonomy (NCBI): domain Eukaryota; kingdom Viridiplantae; phylum Streptophyta; class Magnoliopsida; order Poales; family Poaceae; genus Triticum; species Triticum dicoccoides. Next base: position 165,813,129 of record NC_041381.1, read on the forward strand.
TTGTTTATACATGTGGGTCTGTGTGCACAACGGTGCCAACTCTCTCACATCGCGAGAGCGGTGCCAAAATCTTTTGATTTGACATCGATGCGTATTATGTGGCATACTTTTGCGAAATATGGCATCGACCACTTAGTGGAAGGCAACAAATGCCCAAGCTCTTCACGTGCTCCTAGTTAAATGAGAGAAAACAGAAAAAGAGAGAGAGAGAGAGAGTGAAAAAATATCACTAGCCAGCCAACCCTATCGTATGAGCGAATGATATTGGCACCTCTTGATGACACGACAATCTTATGCAACTAGCTGCTCTAATATGTTCTCTTCTTTTGCAGATAAAAAAACCCGAAAGTGAAAAATGTGTTACACTATAACAATCTCATCAAATGCCTTGATCTCCATCTTACAGAAATTGATTTGATCGACTACCGAGGCAGCACATCTGACATTTAATTGGCCAGGTTCTTTGTTCTGGAGGCAAGTGTGCTCAAGGTAATGAGGTTTGGCATTCTCTGGCGCAACAATGAATGGCGTGCTGATCACCGCAAGCGTCTAAGCCTAAATGACAAAGTCTTCGCAGAAGCTGAATTTGTTTTTGAAACATCAAGTGGCCAGAGACTCAAAAACTTATTTGCCCATTAGTGACTTGTCAGGGTGGTGGATTTTAGTTTGTACGATAACGCTGCATCCACCTAAAGTAACGAAAGTTCTTACGTGAACTTCCTAGTAATTCCATCTTCCTAGGTGCAGCATTACTCCTAACATTTGTAATATCAGTTTGAAACTTGTAATATTGCCGTGTCCTATTCCTGCGTTTTCAAAATCCTGTGAATCAAACAGGTCCTGAGTTGGTGATGATGTTGTGCCTCCCATCTTTCACCAGTAGCCGTCGGATCTAGATCTGACGCATACAAACCAAGCTTCTCCATTTTTGCAAAAAGATGCCCGCACTTGTTCCCTATTTACAAACAACTCCTTGTCTCTCACAATCAGCCTTATCTCCTCCCCAGAACACCTAGAAGGCCGTGGAAAAATCTGGCGCGATGGCCGCTGCCAGAGCAGTCCACCCCCCAATCTTGGTGTTCCATGCAATGCACGGGCATCTGCGCACGGGAAATTATGCCGAACAGGGCTAGTTGTAAGCAGGCTAGCTCTACAACCATGATGATAGTGACTGCAGACGGTGAGGCTGACTATGGTATGCCGAACACGGCGCCTATACTCAGGTGTCATCTCCGGCGCAGGGTCTTTTTACTTCACTGTGAGGAGCAGCACGTAATAATTTGACCAACGGGTAGTACAGTGCTAGTACTCCTAGGAGTACTACATTGGTAGTACTACTACTACTACTAGTAGTAGAACCACCGTGTGGATTTAGGAGTACTACCACGTCCATCTGGATTTTAGTATTTGACTAGCAATATCTAGTAATGCATGTCACAAAAAATGTACTACTCCCTCTGTAAATAAATACATGGTGTTTTATTCTTATCGGCGAGAGAACTTAATGTTTTCTTGCTAACTAGAGTCTTAATAGGATTACATGCAATGAACTAAACACTGCATGTCATGTTTGGTAGTCTCAAGTCATTGAAAGCATGCACGGCCCACATCTCTCATTGGTTGATATGTCACGAAATAAGAAACAAGGAGGGAGTTAATGCACCGTGCCTATGTGTTTTGAGATTATTTGGTTTTCGTAATGTGACTTACACACCATTTTTGTTTACATGCATTAACATTTTATTAGTTAAATCAAAGGTCAAAACTTGGCGCAAAATGCAAAGGGGACCAATAAACCAGTAAACATCAAACTTCTCTCGTTTGGCCCCAACTAGAGGTCCAGTGAGATGACTATACTGCACCGGCACGGAGGGGGGCGCAGCTTCATTGACTTATGACAACTGCCTTTGGGTGAATGACACGTGGGCATAGGGGATGGCTGGCCCACCTATCATTCAGCCAAAGGCAGGTGCAGAAGAGGGCCGAGGAGTAGTACGAAATCCTTCGCACCTACGCACGCTAACCAAGGGCAAGAGTGATCACTCAAATCGCAAGATCAGTTGACTAGTAGAAGCTAAGCTAGACCCATGGAGGCGATGAGTGCGAGCATCAGCCGACTGTGCCAGATGGTCCACGACGCCGGCCTACGGCCCGGCAACGAGGAATGTCTCCAGGTAGTATTGCTTGAGGCCGGCAGGGCGAGGGGCCGCTTGGACGACAACTTCGTCTCCTTGTTCGATGAGGTCCTCGTCGGTTTCCTCGACAAGTTCACCATCGTCAAGAAGCTCACGGACGACTTTGACGTAAGCCTTCAGCCAACGCGCCCAGGCTCTGCGATGCCCGCCACCCTCAACGGCCACTATGGTGACAACCTCTTTGACGCACTGGTGGCCCTGCGACTGCCCGCTGTCGCGCTCGCCGCGCAGCGCCTGGCGCAGCAAGACACCATGGACATAATCACCCACGTCTGCGCGCATGCAAGAGGAGGACGATAGGACGCTGGCCTTCTTGGATCGCAGGGCAACCTTGGATGCACTGTTCAGAAGCACGTTGAGCTCGCCGCCAACGCTGCTGCTCCTCACACGTCGGTTGGTGACCCGGCGCACTAGGGCGTGAGGATGTCGTTGATGGATCCGTATGTATTTTTATCTTTCCGTTAAATCCATGTAGTAGTATATGATACTACAGTAATTATCTTACCTTTCGCATCAACTTCATAATTTTCGTACGTACTCCATGCATGAACAGCGCCAGAACCAAACTTCTCATTACTCTAGGCAAAATCGTTATTTTCTATCTATCGATCGCGCCATGGAGCAGAACCAAATTTTACAAGTTACGAGTTCAAAAGGAAAAGCCTGCCGTGTTCGCGTCGCACCCCCACACGGTTGGTCCGGCACGCCGCTCAAGCGGGAATGCGTGCGGTGTTGCATTTTCACTTACAAGTGGGACCGTAGTTGAGCAAACCGACTATCGGCAAACCCCCACCCTGCCCACCGCGCGATGGCTGAGAAAACAGGAGGGAGAAGAGATGGCTGTAGCATGGACTCCAAGAAAATTGGTGTCGGATGGGACTCATGTGGGTGGCGTGTGCCGTAGTGCTAGACGTGAATGCTAGTTATGGCCCATGCCACCCCACTATATCGAGCCTATATCGAGGTACAATACGTAGAACAAATTTCCTGCAGTCCATGCTCAGCACTCCTCTATCTCTCTTCTCAGCCAGCCAGCGGACGCGCGGAGCCCATCGTATGTTTGCTCACATGCGGTCCCACATGTCAGTGAAAACGCAAGCGGACCCACTGAACCTGCACATCTTTCACCTCGACATGCTGGTGATGAAAAACAAATCCAAGAAAGATCTTCGGTGGCCGCTTTTGGAGTTACTCAAGAGTAGTAAGATTCTATTTACAGTTTAACCCAAGATGCACATCTCGTGGCTTCAACTTATCAACTACCACTCTATTTTCTTTCATGACACGACCTGGATGTTGGATGTCCCATGTGTCGGCAAAAGGAGGAAGAACCCGACCAAATCTTCGGTTGTGCTCTCGGATTAGACTAGTTGTGCTAACTTAAAATTTTTATTGTGTACTCCCTCCGTTCCAAAATACTTGACTTCCATTTGTCCAAAAATGGATGTGCCTATATACTAAAACATGTCTAGATACATATATATTTTGACAAATAGAAGGCATGTATTGTGCAACGGAGGGAGTAGAATGGATGCAAGTTTTTGTATTGGGAAGAAGAGTACATCCATATATTGATAGAGCGCAATTTAGTAGATGTTCTATAACTTTTAGCTAGCATAGAGGCTATAGATGAGATTAGTGCACTTGTTGATACTCCTACTTGGTGTGGGTGTTGTTGCTTAGACGCAGAGAAAAACAGACCGGAGGGAGTACTAGAATAGAGGCTAGACATGAGACTAGATGCGAGGAAGCAACATCTACTTCTTTACACTCGAAGAAGAAAGAAGCACGCAAGATCGAGCCTCCGCAGATCAACAATGAATGCATCGAGAAGGCACTAATCCAACTTACAGGAGTAGTAAAATGTATTCTTATGGTTCTTGTTTTCTTTGGTCTTGCTTTTCTAGTAAAAATTATCGTTGGAGTTCGTGAAAAACGGAGGTCCGTTTGGGGTCGTGCGTTGCAGTTGGCCTTACAACTGGGACCGCAGTTAAGGAAACCGACTATCGGCAAACCCCCACCTCGCCTGCCGCGTGATGGCTGAGTTAGAGAAATGATGAGGTTGAAGAGATTGCTCTAGCACGGACTCCAAGAAATATGATGTCAGATGGAAGTCGTGCTGGTGGCATGTGCCATACTCCTAGACGTGAATGCTTGTCCTGGCCCATGCCACCCTACTACTCCTACTAGTTATTACTATATAGTACTACTAGTATCGAGGATTCGAGGTGCTGGTTACGTAGTACAGTATGGCTACAGTAAAAACACCCGCACGACGCGCAAAGCATGTGAAGCTAGTACAAATAGTGTACTACTATTGTTGATTGGCCCCATCCGATAACCTGTTGCGATGCACGTACAATTATGTATTCGGAAAACATTTTTTTTGCCTCGTCGCACCACTCACTCACAGAAGCAACTTGAAAGCCATTCATAAATTTAGTAAGTTTATCACAGGCATATCATTTTATTACATACAACAGGTCATCAACCCACATCGACAACGAGGATACATTATAAATACTAAAGTTTTCACCACACAACAAATAACAAGCAATGAAATGAACTTCAACTCAACAATTCCTCGGTGTTGGAAATGCTTGCTTTGAACCACAAGTGATTCTCTGGGACGGGCCATCCATTATTGATCTGGAGACCAACGCAGGACTGATCATCCAGGCTGAAGCGGCCTACTATATCAGTACCAGGGTAGGGAACCACCCAAATGTCCGAGGTATAGACATAGTTGCTTCTCATAAATGGTAGTAACGTTGTGTCAACAGCAGTTGGATCGCCTTTCACCATCATTGGATAGTTTTTTCCAAGGAAGAGCGAGTTTTCTCCAAGACTATCAATTCTATACCAGGGAGGAGTTGGCGCTAGCACACTAGTATCCATCCCGAATACCATGCAACGGGTGTTGGAATAGGTCCGGAGAGTGCGACCATGGGAGACTACACCTGCTTCCTTAGCAGTAACATCATCAGTGGGCTGTATACACACGAGAAGAGGTGATCCATCGGAATTAGTTGCCAGGCGCCAAATAGTATATGGGCGCTGCTCGTCCTCAAGCTCGTGATCATCACCATCATCATCTCCCCCTTGGTTATAAAAATCTTCAAGTATAGGTGGTGGAATGTTCACAGGACCTTGGAAACACAAGAAGAAGGTTAATTAGTAAGGCTGGCCATAGTGGGGGTAACATAAGTAGTATCATGCACTTGGGACTCGCAAACATGCTTATGTGGCAGACAATTAAGGAAGAGAGAGATGGTTATAGTAACATAGGTAGATACCGTAACATAATAAATGTGATGCTACTATGTGTCATGCATGGCAATAAATGAGACCACCTATGATACTAATCTAAGATACTATGCACTATAGAGGTAGTAACATAAACTAGTAACATATGCATGTTACTAGTCTAAGTTACTCCCCACTATGACCAGCCTTGCTAACCCACATGCATGTGGATGAAACCATTATAATTACGGTGGAAGACAAACATACCGAAACAACGAGGATGCCATGCAAAAACAGTGCCACGAGTGGTGGCAGCAAACACAAGGCCCTCGTATTGAATTGCATCACAATACTCATCCGTGTATAGAAACTGATTTTTGAGCAATATCCATCCAGTCAAACCACTGACGACGGCAACAAGCTTGTCGAAGATAGCAACAACTTCATAGTTGTTCTAATTCCAAGAGCGGTTGGGGACTTAAGAAATTGCTATCTTCCATAGAAGACAGTCACCATGATTGTATTTGAACGTGCGTACAATACCGGTGTGCTCAACCTATGGGAAGTCTGTTGAGATTTTTGGAAGTGGAACCCGGTCACGAGTTTACACATTCACAAGTTCCCACTCGCAGTTGGACCCAATGTAAACAACCCAATCTCCATTTGCGCCTGTCCAAGCCTTGTCCTCAAGCGATGGCATCTTAACATCATACGTATCATTATCAAGCGGCATCAACTTGCATAGGGCGAGGCCTCCGTCGTGACGACGCCAGTCATCAGGGTCACGGCGAAGAAGATAGGGGAGATCAAACTGCTCCTTGACTCTTGGGTTCCTTGTAATGATGTTGAGTTGAGAATGGGCTTGAACGAACCTGCCATGCTAGCCGAGGTAATGACGTTGCACCGATCAATGAGTTCCTCCACCACGTCATCTTTCAGATCGAGGCAAGAATAATGGGGTCGTTTCTGTCCTGTTCCCTCCATGGCGAAGACGATCGAACAATGGCGGAAGAAAGGGTGAAGGGCTGAAGGAAAATGGAGGAGGGAGAGGAAGAGCGTGAGACAACAGTTCCAAATCAAGAGGGAAAGGCGAAGAGGCGGTGGACGGTTGCCAGTTTTCCACGGTTCACGAAGGGGCGCCCCAGCCTACACGTCGGTTCGTAAATACTCATACTACTCGCCGTCGTCTCACTGATATGTGGAACGGGACCACATGTCAACGAGACATGGTGTGTAATTTCTCGTGCAAAATGCGATCTGGCCGCGTTGGCCCGAGGTGCCGCATTAGTTATCGGCCTTTATTTTTTAATGGCGCGCCATTCAGTTTTGAAGCACGACTAACTGGTACTGTACGCAGAGAAAATATAAACTACTCTACCACTACTCCACCTCCAGTACTAGTAGTATAAAGAAGATATATAGGCTGGAGCTTTAGCACTTTCTTGCCAAGGACTGCCCACTTGCTTCTCACACTACCACCCTCTCTCCAGATCTAAAAAAGACGGCCCCTCTCTCCCTCCCCACCGGTGGTCACAGATCCGCCGGGGAAGAAAAGGATGTGCAACATTGACGCACTCGTCATCGGCGAGCGAGGTCACACACTAACGACAAGGCCGTCCTCTCAGACCTAGCGCCCACGCGGGATCGCTGCCGTAGTGTGTGCGGAGGACGATGACCACGAGCGAAGCCACTTCCCGCCGCCCCTCAGGTATGCTACCTCTTTTCGAACCATACCCTTGTTCTATTGCCCCATCTGGCACGTCGTTGCATGTGGATCTTTTTCCACTCCACCATCTTCCCAATTTGCTATCCTCTACTCTGCTGCCACGTAGACAAAAACCATAATTTGCACTATTAAAGGAAACCCTACTTCATGCAGACTAATGCATGTCTGGGTTGAATAAGGAAAGGAAGGGAGACTGTACTGTCCAAGAGAGTAGGCATCGAACCCACATCTAGGTTGAAAAGGGGAAAATCAGTAGCTAAGGAATGAGTCTCGTGTCTCTTGGTTGAAGAAGGGTAGAAAGGCATGACAACGCAATAGAGAATGACCAGGTCGATCAGTTTGTTGTCCTCACATAGGAAAAAGGTGGCTAAAGAGAACAAAAATGGGACGTAATCCACATATGCTATTATGCTGCCTGGATATTTGTTGCTCTGGGCAACCATACCTCCCTCACCACTCTGCGTCCGTGGAGGTACATCGTACTAGTGCGCCCACTGTTCGAATGGGCCTCCCATGCTCTTATTGCCACTTTTTTTGCTGTTAGTATAACGCCAGTAGTCAAGTCAAGCAATTTTATAACCTTCAGATTTTTGCACTGTTAATGCTTATAGATTACATACCTCACTTTCATGAGATAAGTTAATTTTTTTGTACAGTGTCACCAAAATGCCAAGGCACTGATGTCATTTTATTTTGGTTAAACTGCACAGACAATTATGAAGACAAGAGGAAAGGTCAAGAGTGGGCACCTCCTCCTCCGGCTGTTCTCTTGATTATCAAGAGGAAAGATCAAGTTTTTATGTTTGATCGATTATCAAGATTGGGATAGCAATTTTTAAGGTCCCCCCGAGTTCGAAATGATATTTACCTTGGAGGTACATGGTTTGCAATTTTTTTATACTGTCATTAGTTAATAATGCTAGTTACCTTCAGACTTTTGTATTTGGTTTAATGCTCATGCACAGCTAGTATGCTAATGCTGAAACTTGTTACCTTTACATTTTGTATTGTTAATTCTTGTAGAAACCTTCGAGTGCTAGAGTTTATTGAAATCTGTTCAGTAAAACCATTGTACTGTACCCTGTAATAAACTAACAACTCTACTGTTGCACTAGCCATTGGATTAGTGTATATTTGTAGTATTCGAATGGTGTTGTATTAGCGTATGGACATAAATAAAGTGTGGCAAGCTTTCCCAGATATGTGCTCAAGAAAACTACTACCTGTTTTTCTAAATACTAGACGTTTGGGTACTTTAAATTGAACCGCGAAAACCTCTTATATTAAGGAACAGAGGGTGTAGAGTTCACTCAAATTATCCCGGTAAAGCTAGTCACACCTTTGTTAAAATTAATGTTCATTATGTTATCGGAGGAGGTCTGTATGTTTGTCTCTAATGCCTGTCTACTACATACCCGACATCATGATGTAATGTTAAGTCATTTCCTTTTGTACAGTGTAACTAAATTGTCAAGGCGGTGATGGCATTTTATTTTAGTAGAACTGCACAAAATTTGCTTAAAAGAAGAGGAAAGGTCAGGAATGACTCAGTTTTTCAGAAAAAAAAACTATGTATGCCTTCCTGACATTAGTCGCTGTTGCTTTATTTATTCCTTCAAACAGGTGGTTAGAAACAGTCTTTCTACCTTTTCCCATTAAGAAATTGGAATGCTTATATTTGTGAGTCTATGCTTTAACTAGTGCCACTTTTATAGTAATCACACTTTCAATATCTATGCAAACAGGGATGCTCGATTTTAGTGGAGCTGCACAAAAAGTCCAACTGGTTCAACATTAGGAGCATGTTTTTTCCAAACCTTTATATCCAATTGGTGGCACTATGAGCTGTTCATTACGAAGGTACATGGTTTGCTACTATCTTGCTACTCTTTTTGTACTGTCATTAGATAGTAATACTAGTGGTTTGCATGTGAATTTATTGGCAGGGTGGACCTACATTGGAGGTGCAGGACATGATTCAATGATTGGATGCTCAATTTCGGTTGTATCGATTTCACCTCTTCCATCACTGCGAACATGGTGTGGTATATGTTTACTAGCTGCTTGATATTTGTGCAGACAGAGATGTCTGCCCGTTGCTATTTGGCAAACAAACAAAGTGTCCGCAATTTTGGTTGAACTGCACAAGAGAATAGTATAGTCACTGCATGCAGTGCCATTTGAAAATAGACACAAAGATTGGATAGTCACTTCATGGACTGCAGAAAAGTAGTACTGTACTATTTACTGGCCAATAGTTGGTGCTTCATTGCTTTGGTCCGATTATACAATGGGCATCATTTTCCCTAAGTTAAAGTTTGTATTCCGAAAATAGTCTCGCGGTGTGATCGAGAGAAGACCAAATCATATTGCAGTGGATGTTCCTCCATCATGTGTGGTTCATTCTCATGGTTCCAGCTGTTGGTGAAACCACTTACGTTTGCAAGAGGAATTGTAGACTTCACAATCAAATTTGTCTTTCAATCTATACTGAATGTTGGCCAAGAGAAGCATCCATGTTAGTAGGAAGAACAGATGTTTTTTCTAGATCTTTGCTTTTGGAGCTACATATTTGTATATGATCTGTGAATCATTGAGATGCATTAACATGTTGATCTTATGTATGGGAATCGTACTAGTTAGTTTTAGTTGTGACGCAAGATCCGAAGTGGCTGATCTTTGCTTTTGGAGCTACATATTTGTATATGATCTGTGAATCATTGAGATGCATTAACAGTTACTTATTTCTGTTCGCTCAGTGTATACAAGTTACTGATCGATCACTAGCTAGCCTACAAATGCGCACCTGGCAGTTTTATTTGCGACGCAAGATGTGAAGTGGCAGTTTTTTGAATAAAAATGCCTACCTCTGAAGAAACTGACAAGCTACACTATCTATCCTACATGGTTAAATAGCGTATCACGCACGTACTACCTCCTTTCCGGTTTGCAGGGCTCAATTCAAGAAATGACCTACTCGATCCTACACGAATAAATAGCGGATCACACACGTACTAGTACCTCCTTTCCAGTTTGCAGGGCTTAATTCAAACCTCTCACCAACCAAGGTACTCCCTCCATCCGGATTTATTAGTCCCGTGAGCAAAGCAGCAAGACCAAGGCATGGCAATAATTAACGACATGCAGAAGTTTAAGCCTAATTAATTCCATCGATTTAAGTGGCTGCATGCGTGCCCTCGGCTGTGACTCGTTGCATGCTACTTCGCATACTGCCTGCGAGCGATTCTGAGTGCCTGCATGCAGCCGGCCGTAATTAAGGCAGCTAACTAATGCGAAAAAAGATACGCTTTAATTGTTGCGGGCTTTTTAAATCCGTGAAATCATTATTGACAAGGAGGGAGATGATTCGAGTGCACTCGTTTGACCGCCATGCCGGCGTGCGACCCAGATGGGACGGGACGACACAGTCATAATTTCAGTTTCCCTAGTTTTCCACGGCAAGCTGGCGCGCTAAGCCATTATGCATTGAATTCCGATGACCGTCGCGCTACTTTCCCCCTATAAGTACTGTTTCCCGGCATTCTCCAGTGCCACCGTGACCAACTCGCCATATCCTCATAAGCCCCCACCAGCCCGACGTCACTCGCCACGACCGCCATGCCCCCGCCCGTCCGTGGTAGGTGACGCCGGAGGCGGTCACCGCCGGAACTAGTGTTCAGTTTTTCACCGAAAGGCAGACGGAGGAAGGAGGCATTCTATCTGTCTTTAGATGGCAATGCGCAGATCGAGGAGTTGTTGGAGCACGACCACATGGCGGAGGAGCAGGAGTTGTTGGAGCGCGACCGCCTGGCAGAGGAGCAGCGTAACGCTGATTTGCGCCGCCAGCGCGACATGGAGCAGCAGCGCACCGATGCTTTGAGTCGCGAGCAGAGTGCCCGCAACTAGGCCGACTACGTGGAGGCCGGCGCCCGGCAAATAGCCCTGGAGGCTGTCGGGCACGCACGCGTTCGCGACGCCGATTTTTACTACCAGCTCATCAAGTGGGTTTCCCGCTTGGAAGCCGAAGCTTCGGTGGACCACGTCGGCATGGAAAGGGCCAACGCGCACGAGCAACGCGCCCTATCGCACCTCTGGCAAGTCCGAGGCGAGGCGCAGGACGCCAGTGCCGGCGTTTAGCGTGTACCGCCGGCATCGTCTAGTTAGCTAAGAGTAAGTTAGTACTTGTCTAGTGGGAGTAGATAGTTAACTTGGCTATGATGGTTGTCAAAGGGGAAGTTCAGTACTCTATATGTGGATCAGACCTGTTACTTTGCTCTGAATGTTGAACTTTCCATTTGAACGTATGGAATGGGCTGTTATTTTTTTAAATGGGTTGTATTTGTCCTCCACGGGTTTAGAGGCTAACTTGTGGGCCTAGCAAGTTGACGCGTACACAATCAGGAGATGATTGTACGTGGAGAGGATGACAGCAGGGACCCGCCAAGGTCATGGCAGTACGCAAGCAAGTGCCTCCTTATTTCAAGCCAATAAAAAAATGGCTCCTCCTAGTGGATTTATGACATCTGGGCCCCATGCCATTGTCAACGTAGTCAATAAACGAGAGAATTGCACAACGAGCGGCTGACACCAGGGACCCAGCAGCTCGCCCAGTTATTTTTGTTTTGGGTTAATTTGATAAATGCCTCCGAGAAATACCACTGCAATTTCCAAACTTTGAAAAATGCCATTTTATGCCATTTCTAGTGGCATTTTTTGAAGTCTGGAGTGGCGTTTTTCAAAGTTTGCAAACTGTAGTGGCGTTTTTCAAAGTTTGCAAAAATTGCAGTGGCATCTTTCAAAGTTTGGAAATTGCAGTGGCATTTTTATGAATCGCCATAATTGGAGTGGCATTTATCTAATATGTTTTTGAGACGGAAGCAGGGTGTCAACTGGGCTGTGCGGGACACTCTGGCGTGTCTAGACAGCCTTTTCTTTTATGTTTACCACAGACCAGCCCAATAGTTTTTTTCTTTCTGAAAATGGCTAGCCTAGTTTTTTTTGTGATTTGTCAAGTAAGTCACTTTATCAGTCCTGTTGAGCTAGACGAGGAGAGCTTCATTCGGCTGGCCGAGAAAATGGCCTATCAGTAATGAGAAATGGGCTGTACATTTTTAAAACACATCAAACCGGCAATTAGTTTCAAGTATCTTTTTTTCATTTCGAGATTTTAAATTGCATTGATTTTTATGCGTGGACATTTTATTGGATTTTATATTGATATACATTTATTTTTAAAATCAGTCTGAATGTGACTCGAAATTTCGGGATTAAAAACAGTTCAGACCGCACCGACATATGCAAAATTTCGTATAATTTTTTAACCGTGGCCACAATATGGGCTGTAATGCTAACAAAAAGAATATGGGCTCCAAAAAAACCCGTAAGAATTAGCAAATGGGCTGTAAACTATTTGGAATAATGGCAGATGGGTTGTATGCTGTTTTCCACAGATTTGAGGCTTTCCACAGATGGCCTGTATACTGTTGGATGTCCATCCAACGGCCGTCGTGCTTCTTCAATCTCTTCTCTTCCTGCTCCAGCCGCTCAAACAAGCGCCGGCGGGACTGCCTGCTCCCTCCTCCCCGCAACCGGCTGTGCTGCCGCGCAGGTCTCACCGCCCCACCGTACTCCCATCGCTGGCCTAGCTATCCCTCTACTCACCCTCAGTCCCACACATGCTGTTATTCTCCGGCGATGGCAGACGAACCAGTAAACCCTCGTACTCCTCCGCGTGGGAAATAACTGCCGAGTATTCCCTGGCTCCGTGTCATTCCCTTCCTAGGCCTCGCCGTCATCCACTGCCCTGGTGCTCTCGGCGCGGCCTGGTCAACATGGTCAATGAACGACATCCATCGGAAGTGGATTGTATGTGGAGAGGCTGACAGCTGGGTCCATGCCCGCACGCAAGGAAATGCCTCCTTATTACGCGCAAAATAATGGTTCCTCCACCTGACATCTGGGACCCACCAAAAGGGCCTCTGTATTTCACGAAAAAATGTTACCGCCGCTGACAGCTCGGACCCACCAGCTATATCTTCGCACGCAAGGAAGTGCCTCCTTATTACGCCCAAAAAAAGAATACTCCCCCTGCTAGTTGGGACCCAGTATAGTGGGCCAACTAAGTTGACAGGGACGAAGGGCTTTATCAACTTAGTCAATATGCACGATTCTAGCTCGACTGACCATACGATGTCCATCCAACGGCCGTAGTGCTTCTTCAACCTCTGGTCTTCTTGCTCCAGCCGCCCAAAGCAGCGCCGGTCGTGCCGCCTGCTCCTGCCTCCAGTGGCCGGCTGTGCTGCTGCGGAGGCCTCACCGTCCCCATACAACTCCCACCACTGGCCAGGCCATCCCTCCACTCCACTCACCCACACCCCCTGTTATTCTGCGGCGACGGCAGCGCAGCCGAACCAGTGAACCCTTGTACTCCTCTCCGCGTGGGCATCCACTGCCGCGTCTTCCCCGGATCTGTGTCGTCCCCTTCCTAGGCCTCGCCGTCGTCCGCCGCCGTGGTGCTCTCGGCGCGGCGTGGTCAATGTGGTCAACGACCGAATTCCATCAGAAGAATACTGTATGTGGAGAGGCTGACAGTTGGGTCCATGGCAGCCGCAAGGAAGTGCCTCCTTATTACGCGGAAAATAATTCTTCCTCCACCTGACAGCAGGGACCAACCGGACGGGCCACCAGTATTTCGCGAAAAAATGTTTGCCCTTGACTGCTGGGACCCACCCGATGAGCCACCGTATTTCGGGAAAAAAACGTCCCCCTTGTTGTCAGCTCGGACCCACCGGAAGTGCCTCCTTATTACGCACAAAAAAATGAATACCCCCCAGCTAGCTAGGACCCACCTTGGTGGGAGGCTGACTTGTGGGCCTACTAAGTTGACGGGGACGGAGGGCTTTGTCAACTTAGTCAATATAAACGATTCTAGCTCCAGTGACCGTACGATGTCCATCCAATGGCCGTGGTGCTTCTTCAACCTCTGGTCTTCTTGCTCCAGCCGCCCAAAGCAGCACCGGTCGTGCCGCATGCTCCTGCCTCTCATGGCCGGATGTGCTGCCGCGGAGGCCTCACCGCCCCCTACTATTCCCACCGCTGGTCAGCCCCTGCGGCGATGGCAACCTCAGACCGCAGCCGAACCAGTGAACCCTCGTACTCCTACCAGCGCGGGCTTCCACTGCCCCGTGTTCCCCGGATCCCCATCATCCCCTTCCTACGCCTCACCGTCATCCACCACCCTGGTGCTCTTGGCGCGCGTGGTCAACATGGTCAAGGAACGATTTCCATCGGACGTGGACTGTATGTGGAGAGGCTGACAGCTGGGTCCACGGCCGCAGCAAGGAAGTGCCTCCTTATTACGCGGAAAATAATTATTCCTCCACCTGACAGCGGGGACCCACCGGACGGGCCACCGTATTTTGTGAAAAAAATGTTCCCCCCTGACTGCTGGGACCCACCAGCTACACCTTCGCACGCAAGGAAGTGCGCCCGGGCAAAAAAAAAAACGATTCGCCCCTCTGACTGCTGGGACCCACCAGCTACATTTTCGCATGCAAGGAAGTGCCTGACAGTTGGGACCCACCTGGTCGAAACGTACGTAGCATTGTCATTCTGGTTGCGAACGTGTACGTACATACTGGTCGTTGTAGAGGCGCGCACGTGTCATAGTAGAGGCGCACACGTAGCATGTACACGTACGTACATCGACCAGGGTGCAAGAAAGAAAATACGACCACGTATGTGTACATACGGGCGGGGTCTCGAACGCCTAGTCGCGCATACGTACGGCGAGGGCTCGTGTTCATGGTGAGGCAATGAAATGCGTCGTGTTCATGGGGAGGCAACGAAATGCGTCGTGTTCATCGGGAGGCAATGGAATGCGTCGTGTTCATGGGGATGCAACAGAATGCGTCGTGTTGATCGGGAGGCAACAGAACGCGTGGGAGACAACCGGCTTGGACGGAATGGGCGATGGAAACGAGGCCTGGTGTACCGCACAACGGAGGAAACAGACCTCCTATGGTTGAAACGGGGGTCCTGTTGATCAGGAGGGGTGTGGCGTACCGCAAAACGGACGAAACGGACCTCCTACGGTCGAAACGGGGGTCCTGTTCATTGGGAGGGGTGTGGCGTACCGCAAAACGGACAAAACAGACTTGTGTTGGAGCTCTACAATCGAAGCGAGGGTCCTGTTCATCGGGAGGGGTGTGGCGTACCGCAAAACGAACGAAACGGACCTCCTACGGTCGAAACGGGGGTCCTGTTCATCGGGAGGGGTGTGGTGTACCTCAAAACAGGACTCCACGGGATACTGTTCATCTCCACCATCGACCTCCTCCAGCCTCCACGGGCTACCGTCGACCTCCTCCAGCCTCCACGGGCTCCTGTTCATCCAGCCTCCACCACGCGCTACTCCACCGGCTACTGTTCAACCACCCCTCCACCGTCTACTGTTCATCCAGCCCTCCACACCACGGGGTCCTGTTCAACCACCCCTCCACCGTCTACTGTTCATCCAGCCCTCCACACCATGGGGTCCTGTTCATCTAGAGGCAACGCCACCGCTCACTGTTCATCCAAACCCCCCCACAACGCTCACTGTTCATCCCAGAGGCAGCATCGATCGGCTTTAGTTAGCAGCAGTAGCGAAGGAATTTCTCGATCGGGTTCAGTTAACAGCCATCGATCGGACTCGGAACAACCTTCAGTCACCAAATCACATAACTCCGGATGTTCAGCGTGCGAACCCTATGGGTTTGAAAACTATGTAGACATGACCGAGACACCTCTCCGGTCAATAACCAATAGCGGAACCTTGATGCTCATATTGGCTCCCACATATTCTACAAAGATCTTTATCGGTCGAACCGTTATAACAACATATGTTATTTCCTTTGTCATCAGTATGTTACTTGCCCGAGATTCGATCGTCGGTATCTTCATACCTAGTTCAATCTCGTTACCGACAAGTCTCTTTACTCATTCCGTAATACATCATCCTGCAATTAACTCATTAGTCACTTTGCTTGCGAGGCTTCTTATGATGTGCATTACCGAGAGGACGCAGAGATACCTCCCCAATACTCGGAGTGAAAAATCCTAATCTCGATATATGCCAGCCCAACAAACACCTTTGGAGATACCTGTAGAGCATCTTTATAATCACCCAATTACGTTGTGATGTTTGATAGCACACAAGGCATTCCTCCGGTATCCGGGAGTTGCAAAATCTCATAGTCGAAGGAATATGTATTTGACATGAAGAAACCAATAGTAATAAAAATGAACGATCAATATGCTATGCTAATGGATGGGTCTTGTCCATCACACCATTCTCCTAATGATGTGATCCCATTCATGAAATGACAACACATGTCTATGGTTAGGAAACTTAACCATCTTTGATTAGCGAGCTAGTCTAGTAGAGGCTTACTAGGGACACGGTGTTTTGTTTATGTATCCACACATGTATCAACATTCCGGTTAATAAAATTCTAGCATGAATAATACACATTTATCATGATATAAGGAAATATAAAATAACAACTTTATTATTGCCTTAGGGCATGTTTCCTTCAGTCTTCCACTTGCACTAGAGTCAATAATCTAGTTCACATCGCCATGTGATTTAACACCAATAGTTCACATCTTTACGTGATTAACACCCATAGTTCATATGCATGGAGATACTCTAGCTAATTGGTCCCACGTTCCATACGTATCTAGATTGAGACTTAGAGTCATCTAGATCAGTGTCAAAGCTTGTATCGATGTAACTCTTTACGACGAACTCTTTATCACCTCCATAATTGAGAAACATTTCCTTAGTCCTCTTTAAGGTAACTAAGGATAATTTTAACCGCTGTCTAGTGATCTATTCCTTAATCACTATTGTACCCCTTGCCAAACTCATGGCAAGGTACACAACAGGTTTGGTACATAGCATGGCATACTTTATAGAACCTATGGCTGAGGCATAGGGAATGACTTTCATTCTCTCTTTATCTTCTGCCGTGGTCGGGTTTTGAATCTTTACTCAACTTCACACCTTACAATATAAGCAAGAACTCCTTGTTTGACCGATCCATTTTGAACTCCTTCAAAATCGTGTCAAGGTATGTACTCATTGAAAGTCTTATCAAGCATCTTGATCTATCTATATAGATCTTGATGCCCATTCACTACTGAAGGATGCTGCTAACGCGACACTACAATCAGAGACCCTTCGAGAAACTGTGTGTGATGCAATAATCGCAAACGGTGGTGTTAGAGAACTGTCAAAAATGTCCAAAACGTTTGCGATGACGTATGCATCAAATACGGGTCAGATTTTAGTTGCGTGTGCGATGTAGGTCATACGGTTGATTCAACAGAACTGTTTGCAATGAGGAAGAACAACAGAAACGGGCAACCATATCAATGTGTGTGCGATATACGGGATACAGTTTGCTTCGATGAACCGTTTGCGATGATTGAGGTGAACATAAATGATTCAGCATAACAAGATGTGTGTGATACCTGGCAAACAGGTCGGTAATCATAATTGTGTGCGATCATTATAGACAGCCCATACGGTCTTTTTTTGTGAATTGTGTGTTCGGCAGGGCACACAGTTCAACAAACCAACCTGTGGGCAATAATGTAGAAGATCTCTGTCGAATACATATTACTAACCGTCTACGATGAGATTGACAGGATAAACAGAGATATATACAGTCTGCTTAATTTAGTCCTTCTTCTTCTTGTTGTTGTTATTGGATCGCCCCGCGACATCGTCTTGGTGAGGACGCTTCTTGCCGTTGACCATTGGCTTTTCATTGCCGCTGTCGTCGTCATCGTCCTCCTCCTCATTCGACCATTCCTCATCATCATCATCTTCGTCCCGATCTTCTTCGTCCTCCGATGGCTCCTCGTCCGTCTGGTTGTCGTTTGACGACTCCGGAGGTGGCATCCCTTCCATGAACTGGATATAATCGAGGTCTGGGCTCGACACCAGACTCATGGAAGACGAGCGGGATGATTCCGATGTTGACCTATCATCGGGCGCCAGACTGTTGGCCGAACTGTCATCCATGCTGTCGCTCGACATGGCTGCAGAGTGTGTGCCAGTGTGTAGCGCAGCCTGCCGGGGACGATGAAGAGGGTGGATTTTTAAGCGGGGTATGCAGAGAAGAGGAACTGCCAATTGAAGCGGGGGTTGACATATTATCTAACCACAATTATTTGTACCCAGTCGCTCCAAATTCCCGGGGTTGTGCAGGACTCCTATCGGGTATTTGGATGGTTTCCTTTTTCAAGACAAAAACAAGGAACGAGTTTTGGGATTATGCACCGGTAATGGTACGAACGGAGTAGGACAGTTGGCAAGCAATACATTGAGCTCTTCTTATTGACAAAGCCAGTAATAATAAAACTAGAAAGGAAAAGAAAAAAAACAAAGAAAAATATCTGCATGAATCTTCGCATAACATCAATGGCATAGGAGTACCTAGATGTGCATTATTTAGAGCACATCTAGATGTGCTTTAGAAATACTGTCAAACAAAACCCCTAATCATCATTGCAAACAGCGCATAGAACATGGCTAATGCGACAACCACAACTACACATGCTAGTTCCTTCTTGTCTCTTGCTTTCATCTGTTGCATGTGATTGATTCTTTCTTGCTTCGTCATACTGATTGTACATTCCAGATCAGCCAATTTCTTTTTCAGCTTAACGTTATCTTCTGCGAGCTTGGTGATAACACTCCGAGCCCTGCCATGCCATTCTTCATCCAGCCAGTTAACAAAGGCACAAGCCTCATATCCTTGCCAATGTTAAATAGTATTCAGGATGAGTGATGGCATTAACTCAACTAAAATGATGAACTTAGCACTAACCTCTAAGGGCAACTGAGAAATCGCCTACCAATGTCGAATCCCTCCGTGCATACACGTCGAGTGGGAGTGTGCCCATGCACACAACTCAGCTTTTGGTACTTCTCGGTGGCACAAAACTCAGAGTCGAACTCGTGTTGCGGGAGTCTAGAGTCATGCTCCGGATCCGGCGGCAGATCGCTTTCCTGGGGGGGATTCAATTCAGGATGGACTCGACAAGGAGCTACTTTGGACATGCTAAAAAAGATCGGGATAGCTTGGAACCTGACAGGACGATTTGGATCCGTAGTACACCTGCCTTCTGATGACCTTAGGCAAGTGCTTGGCAGCGACCGCCATCGTGGCGGCGATACGAGCAGGAGCAGCCGCACCGAAACCATCAGCACCACTCACCCGCATTCCCCCAATGTCAGCTCCACACGAGGGAATTTGGAGGCTATATATGTAGAGATTTGGGGAAATGGGGAAACTGTGGGGATAAGCTAATGGTCGGGAACTACTTATGGCACTATATGCACACTGTTTATACATGTCATTCGTGTCAGGTATTACAATGTCACACACGATTTGCACACCAAACCTTGTGAGAAGACAACGTAGGTGAGACAAGGTTGCTGTTACATAACCGTATGTGATGTATTACCCCATACATATAATTAAGTTACAGTGATACCGTGTAAACAGTCGCTCTGCGGATATCCGTAAAAAACAACCGGTATGCATCTAGAGATGGCGGCGGTGACCTAGGCAAGGGCTACCGGAGAAGAGGTCAATCCTGGGTCGGTGGGCAGTGGCAGCGTCATAGGAGGTCAATCCTCGGTCTGCAGCAGGAGATAGGAGGAGCTCAGCTGTTGAGGTCGGCGGCGGCATGATTCGAGCACATCCATCGCGGTCGATGGCAGGATAGTGGAGGTTGAACTTCAGGCAGCAGCCGCACTAAGCTTTGCTCCTCAACCCTGCTGTCTCAGCATGCCATCGCATCACGCTTCTCTGTCTGCTGGGTGGAGGTCACCCTGCGGCTACTTAATTAAGGTATTCTTTTCGTGAGTGGCTTAATTAAGGTATCCAATTCCTAAGGGTAGTGCTGTACTAGTACTCTGCGTGTAAATTGACTGGCCATGAATTTTTGTCATTGCACGTCTGGATAACAATATGGAGCGCCCTCGGTAATTATGAAAATAAAGCCTTGTGATTTATGCACGCATCATTGGGCAGTAGTTAATCTGTGTATCAATGTTGTTGTTCTTTTGTTTTTAATTACCATTCATGTGGTGCAGATGGAATGATCTGAATGGATGAAGGATCAGAATAGCGTAGATTTTATCAGTGGCATGACAGAGTTCATGAATTTGGCTGAAAGTACAAAGAAGAGAATTGGTGATGCGGATTACATCCTATGTCCATGTGCTGATTATGCCAATACAGAGTCACGTGTAGTTACAGATGTCCAGTGGCACTTAGTCTCTCGGGGATTCATGGGTGGATATACACATTGGACCAGACACGATGAAGACGAGGTCATGGATGAAAATATCCAGGGCTGCGAGATTCCAAACCCCGACCAGTGTCACTTGGATGTTGAATCTAACATCGGGGCAGAGGCGTCAAGCTACCAATGGAACACCGGAAAGCCAAAATGCCCACTGGAAAACCAAGACATCGACGTAGATGACGACAATCTTGATATGCCAGATTTTGCTGCTATGATTGCAGTTTTTAGGGCCCATACAAGGATATTATTGGGTACAAGGATCTGCCAACCATTGATGCAGACTCCAAGAAAGAATTGTATCCAGGTTGCAAAAATAAATATTCCAGGTTGACTGCCACCCTGATACTTCTCAGATTTAAAGCAGCAAAGGGTCTATCAAACAAAGTATTCACAGAGATGTTAGGTATTTTCAAAGAAATTCTTCCGGAAGATAATGTGCTCCCGAGAAGCACTAATGAAGCGAAGAAAATTGTTTGCCCATTGGAACTTGAAGTACAGAAGATACACGCTTGTGTGAATGATTGTATATTGTACCGTGGTGATTACAAAGATTTGCGTGCATGTCCCGAATGCAAGCATGCATGATACAAGCGCAGGGGAGCAAAGGTCAAGTACAAATTGGACGATGAGATCAAGATAGGAATCCCGTTCAAGGTTGTTTGGTACTTGCCTTTAGTTCCAAGGTTGAGGCGATTGTTTGCAAACCCTAGAGAGGCAAATAGGTTGCGGTGGCATCATGATGAGCGAATTGCGAATAAGTATATGAGGCACCCGAAAGATGGTTGTCAGTGGGAATTAATCGACAACAAGTTTGAAGACTTTGCTAAGGATCCTAGAAGTATAAGGCTCAGGGAGTGTACTGACGGGATGAATCATTTTGGCGATATGAGCACCAATCACAGCACATGGTTGGTGCTTCTGTGCATATATAACCTAGCTCCTTGGTTGTGTATGAAGAAAAAAATACATTATGATGCCAATGATTATCCAAGGCCCGAAGCAACCTGGAAATGACATGGACATTTACTTTCAGCTACTAGTAGAAGAACCGCTGACAGTGTGGATAGACGCACCTGCTGTAAAATGTTATGATGCTTATAAAAAGGAGATTTTTGATCTACATGCAATGCTGGTGCACACCATTCAAGATATGCCGACATTAGGAAACACATTGGGGCAGAAAACAAAGGGAGATGTAGGGTGTGTCACATGCATGGATAGGATAGCTAGCAGAAGACTTCCCAACCCGCGAAAAACCATGTATTTGCGTCATCATAGGTTCTTACGGAAAAATCACCCATACCGAAAGATGAAAGCTGAATTTGATGGTACGGCAGAGGTAGAAGTGGGCCCAAGACCCTATGATGGGAGGTGGTCCACAACATGGCCAAACAAATTAATGCTGTGCTTGGCAAGAATCACGCTAAGATGGTGAAACAAACACCCAAGGGTCAAGTGTTTAAGAAGAAATCGGTGTTTTGGAAATACCTTACTGGGAGATTCTACGTGTACGTCACTGCACCGATGTCATGCACGTAGAGAAGAAAGTATGTGAAAGCATCCTTGGTACTCTACTCAAGATTAAAGGTAAAAGAAAGGATGGTGAGGGTTCGCGGCTCGATATGCTTGCTGATCAATCAAAAGGCAAGAGTGAAGCATAAGATGATGACAAATTCATCAAAGCTCGCCAGAGTTACAATTTCAGTACAAAAGAAGCAACACAGTTCTTCACCTAGTTGTTGTCAGTTAAGACACCCTCTTCCTACACCGCAAATATCAGAAGTCTCGTGGATGTGAGCTCAGGTAAAATGAAGTTGGGACACATGGAGTCACATGATTGCCACGTAATGTTGACACAAATCCTCCCGGTGGCCATCGGGAATCTGTTGGACAAAGATATAAGGAACACACTCATTGAGCTCTTGATTTCTTCAACCAACTATGGCAGAAAGTTGTAGATCCTGAAGAGTTGGATCATATGCAAGATGATATTGCAAGAATATTGTGCAACCTAGAGATGTTTTTCCCACCGTCATTCTTTGATGTCATGGTCCATCTCACTGTGCACCTTGTTGACGAGATAAAGTGTTATGGTCCTGTGTTTATTTGCAACATGTATCCCTTTGAGCGGTTCATGGGAATACTGAAGCGCTTTTGTCAAAACCAAAACCATCGAGAGGCAAGCATCCTACAAGGTTATACCGCAGAGGAGGTGGTTGAGTTTTGCACCGAATACATGAAACAACGACCTATAGATTTGCCCCTCTCTCGCCACGAGGTAAGGCTGAAAGGTAAGCCGGTCCTTGCTGGCACGCAAATGGCCGCACCCGGAGAATTGGCAGAGAAAGCCCATTTGACGGTACTGCTTAACAACCCAGTTCTCACCGCTTACACCAAAGAAGACTTGGCGGAGATACGCCAAAGCTTCTTATCAATGGTGCCTTCATCAGATGTGGAGATGAAGGAGCACACTAAGAACTACGCCGAATGGCTGAAGAAGCGTTTGGCACAAGGATCCATCGATGACATTGCTACGTGGTTGGCACAAAAGCCATCACCTACGATGTTGATGTACCAAGCATATGACATAAATGGATACACGTTCTACATTGATGAACGTGATGAGAAGACCTCATATCAGAACAGCTATGTTTGAATAGAATGCATGACTATAGATGAAGCTAATAAAAGGGCATACTATGGAACCATCAAAGAGATTTGGGAGCTTGACTATGTGAAAGTTAAGGTGGCATTATTCAGGTGCTCATGGATCCCTCTTGGTCAAGTAAAGGTTGATGATTATAGGAAGACCTGTCTTAATAGGACAATGATGGCATATCACGCGGACCCGTTCATTCTTGCCAGCGATGCTACACAGATTTTCTTTGCGGAAGACCCTTTGCATAAGACCCGACATGTAGTGATGCATGGGAAGAGGAGGGTACTGGGTGTCGACGATGTTGCTGATGAGGACGAGTACGATGAATTTGATGAGTTGCCAACCAAGGGATCATGCAACCCTGTAACAGAGAAGCATAAAATCATAAAAAAACCAAGTTCATTCGGGTCAACTTAATGATCCCAGTTCCCCCATGTACATGGGAATTAAACCGTAAGACTAGTCTTTATGCCTACCCTGCAACTTAATTCATTCAATTTAGAACTGTCGCGTGTACTAAATTTTAAGTTATGCCCGGTTTTCTGTTGATGTAAGAACCGTTAATATGTTGACCTTGATATGCTGTCATCTCAGGCAATGAATATGAACCATTTTTTGTTATTATTATTATTATTATTATTATTATTATTATTATTATTATTATTATTATTATTATATCATGTCATATAGGTAGCACACTCAATTGATCTCACTACAGTATGTGTGAACAAAAATATGTATGCAATCTGGATTGCGAATAGCACACGGTTCGTTGATGAAAGCCGTGTGCCGACAAAACCCCGCCCAGGATCTGAGTCGTGCGTTCTAACTGACCAGAATCCAAACCCCACGGATCGTATGTCTGCACAGTTGGATGCTCCCAGATCGAACGGCGATCCTCATCCCTTTTGACAGCGCATGCAGTTTTGGTTGTAATTTTATTTTTATGCACAATATACACGTTAAACTCAAAAAATGTCTTAAATATAGCTAATGATACCCGAAATGCGCCAGAAAATAAAATCCGTGGTATAATGGTGATTGCGTACCGTGGAAATATTTATGAGGCCAATCAATGAAGTCAACGGCTAGAGGAGTATGAATTGACACGTCTCCTTTGGGAAACCATGTTCCTTCATGTGAGATGCTTCGGTTTGGAAGGAACGATCGTCAGAACTTGTGCCAAACTTTACCATTTTTTCCACGGGGCCATGATAGCACGCCACAGGCACACATCGATTTTGATGAGATGTCCGGACTCCATATGAATTTCCTGTAATTAAAATATCAACTAGGCATATGCCAGTGGGCGCACCTCACGGCCGAAATGTTTGAAACTTCTCCCTGCTTCTCGAATAAATGGATGAAAACTCGCAAAGCGACGCACAAACGATCTGTACACCTTCATTGCTAGGCTGGTCGTAATGGGATATCATAGCTAGTATCATGCCAACTAGGCAATTTTGATGAGCTGTCATAGAATTAAATGAAGAAAGAGAGGGTTAAGTATCATATCATAAAACCGTGTGTCATAATAAATGCTATATATGCTACTCTGTGTCATGCATGATACTAGTATATGATCGATACTCCCTCCGTCCGGGTTTATTAGGCTTAAAGACAACCTCTCTTAGACCAAGACACATAGTAATTTGCTCACATTAATTATTCCATTCCACTCCCAATGCACTCTCTTACATGCATGCAACCAATGAAAAAGCATGCATGAAGTGTATTAATTTTCCAACCATGGCACCAACAACAATGGCTTTCAATGCAACCAATGAAATGGTTGCATGCATGCACCTTTCCGAAACTGGGTCTTATAAAAAGGGACATGCATACTTGTGTTGTTGAGAGGCCTAATAAACCCGAACAGAGGGAGTACTAGCTAGCTACCTCTGTAATGCGCACATAGTATCATAAGTTAGACTACGTATACCCACAGTGGGAGTAACATAGGTAGTAACATCACACATATCTAGATAAAATAGATGATGTGGCAAGCAGTAAATGAAGAAAGAGAGGCAGTAACATAGCTAGTTACTAATTAAGACTAGCCACAGTGCATAGTAACATACACTAGTAACATACACATATCCCTAGACTATGTTACTACCTTCATAGTGGGTAGTAACATAAGTGTGGTGTCATGCAAAGCTTCATTTATTAGGTTATAGACTCATAGTGCATTGAGACATGTGAAGTTACAGTAACTAGCCAAGTTACTCAAACTATCTCTCCTCATTAACTCATTGCCACATAAGCATATTTGCTTAGTTGGACTTGATGTTACTGCTGAAGTTACTCCCATTGTGGCTAGTCTAATAGTATGAGTAACATCACACATATCAAGGCAAGATGAGTCTATACCTTAATCTCTATTCCTAATGGACGAGTTGGTTGAATACTTCCACCAGTTTTGTCTGGTTTTTTTCGTCCCCTCCCCCACCCCTTTTCTACGGATTTATTTTCCTCTCCATTCTTTCCTTGTAAACCAACACTTTTCTAAGATACAAAAGATCACAAGTCTAACTTTCCTAACTCATCTAAATCAACTGATTCCTCCCATCAATGCAATTTACTTTAGAAAATAAAATAACGAATTTTAAGGAAACAAATAACAGAATTTAAGGAAAAATTTGATTGATTACTTAACCTCACGGCGGCCAGCCTTAGAATGTTGCGGCATGGCGTGCGAGGGACGATGCGACCCGGGCACGCGTCTGAGATCCCAGGCAGCCACTCGATGATCTCTCCTCTTCTCCACAGCCGAGAAGGTCTCGGGGCCGAGGACAGAAGATCCAACTGTATTGAGGCCGGCGGCGGCCAGATTGCCACCATGGGCAAGTAGGTATGCGTCCGGATCTCGAGATGGAGGTGGTGGCGCTGGTGAACGGCAACAAGGACAACTTCTTCAACAAGATGTGGTGCCTCGACTAAAATCACAAGGCCACGCGATCCATCCATCCTTCGGCCACTCAGTATGTTCCCCTATTTTTCTGAGCTTCTGCTAAAGTATGGAATCCATAGTTTCAGTACGCCTGACTGCTTCTTGATGTGTGTATGTGTTTGATATGCTCGCCGCCACAACTGAGCGTGTGTGTGCGTTGTGCCACTGCTGCTGCTTTGCATCAGCCTGTGTTTACTTGCCGCTGCTGGTGTTATGCATGTGTGCTTTCTCCAAGCTTCAGTATATGCATGGTTGCACATGAACATGTATAAAGCTCAAACGCAGGTTGCATCTTAGTGGGGTATTTGCTCAAACGCAGGTTGCATCTTAGTGGGGTATTTGGATACCCAAGACATGCACTATGATGTACATCGGTAGTAGTGAATCCGATGCATTGACTTCACACAAGCGCGTATATTATAACTTTTCCTCTGATTAGTAATTCATTTTCCTTCTCTATAATTTTTGTTTGGTGGCGGGATTGATCTCTTCACCTGTTCGTTTCACACATGGAGCAATCGAACTGTGCCTGTGTTCAGGCGCCCCTTGCTGCTCAAATTCTTCATTCTTTCTTTTAGGCTAGACGATGTGCTTTGTTTGGTTTGTGATATGGGTAAGCACCTTTGTACGGGTGAGCTTATAAATTTTTATCCGCTAATGTAAATATTTCCTTCCATCATGTATGTGATATGCCAAACAAACATATTAGAATAGTTATTAAAATAGTTGTTTATTATTATTTTTAAATAGGAAAGAATTATGTAGTGTAATTACATGCAGAGGCCAGCGTCCAATCCCGCATGGAGGCCGGCAAGTGCAGGTTGCACGTCCGTCTCATGCCCCTCACCGTCTGTAATTCTGAATATACATGTGTTTTTAAATGCTACACATGTTCTCAAACTGGATCATATTTATGCGTTGATTTTAAAGTATCCTTCAAAATTTTCACTCATGACCCAGCAAACAAGAGTTCAAGCTATGCAAGACTCAAAGAAGAGGTCAGTTTCTTCCATGCAGATAAAGCTGCATATTTACCCTTTTAAGATCTGGGCACAATGTGTTTTCCTACAATTGTATTCTTCATATCTTTACCATGTAGTATTACCAAGTATTGCTTCACAATCCCCCTATCTCTTTACCTATAAGTAATTGTTCCTAGCATGTATGTCAGCTACCTATAAGCATAATTAGCAACACACCTTTTTTTGGTGATTTCATCTAACAACTACTTAGTTCTATTAACATTTTACTCATTTTGATAGGCACATACTACGAAGAATGGTTTTAAATTGGATAAAATCTATTCAATGGTGCAAATTATATCTAGGTAAAGATAATTATGTCCATTTGATTAACACCATCATACTCTACGTGCAACACATAGGGGAAGTAAAAAAGAAATACAAGTATATTTGAGCCTCTTTATAGTTGTCCATCTGGTTCTAAACTTTGCTAAGATGCAAAGTAATTTTACATTAATTAATAGTGGCACATAAGAGTTGGTTTGCAATGAAGTGGGCAAGTAAATGTGCTTGCTGACTAAACATTTTTCATAAATACGGGTATGAAGATAATACATTCTTTATTTACTCTTATGACAATGGGATAACAATTATTTAGCACCAATTAATACTTCAGTTTTATAAGCCATGGTACATCTAATAGTGTTTTTTTCCCAGTATTTAAAAAATAGGCTCAGACGCGTTTGACATCTTTTTTCCGTAAACACCTACTATCTGTTAATAGTCATGGTATATATAGCAATGTTTCTTATATTTTTGAGATGAAAAGGCCCCCTTCCCCAGAGTTTATATTAAAGAAACCAAAAGTATCTTACAACCATCCTCAACAACACAACCAGAAAAGCTGGCTAAAGCGTCAAAAAGGGAAATGTGGCCGTAGTAATTCTGACGACCTTGTATGGATAATAATATTTGAGACTCAATTGCATGTGAAAAAAGGAAGTATGAACGTCTTGTACAACTTGGTGGAGATTGTCAGCGAGCCACTGTTCAAAAATGCTTTGCAATACGGCGAGGATTTGGGAAAATCTCGGCTATCATGGGCCAACTGGTGTACTCCCGAATGGCGATGTCGTCTGGTGGCAGCGGGGTGTACTCCTGGACGGGGGCGCTGTCCGATGGCAGAGGGGTGTGATGACGTATAAGGAAAGGAAAAGTGGTACCGTGGAAAAAACCAAAATGGGAGTATTCAGAAAAAACAGTTGTGGGAGGCAGGTTATGTGTGTATACGTGGGGGCGGGGGCAAATCAAACGGAATGGGAGTATTGCCATTTATAATTGGTTGAAGTGCAACCAATGCTAACTGCTATTTGGTTGCAATAATGATCTATGTTATAGCTCTTGTCATGTATCCTTCTGTATTCATCTTAGTCAATTGCACTTGTTTTTTGAATAAATTATAATATATGCAAGAATAAGGATCAGAACTGATGTGTCATGCTGCCCACGACAAGTCTGGCTACGGATGAAAATTTTACCATCTGAAGTCATCTTTGTTTGTTGTACATAGTATAACCACTAGATTGTGTGCTCGGAGTGGTGGAGTAAATGAGTGAGGACTAAGTTCGAAGTTGTTTTTGGCCTGCGAAAAGGTTAAGATTTCCTTTAATGTTTAAGGTTCTAGGATATAACATAGCCTCTTAATGTTAACACCGACAAAAAGTGTGTGTGTGTGTGTGTGTGTGTGTGTGTGTGAAGGATGTAGGGTGGTAGACAGAGAGGGGGAGTGAGCTACAAATATATAGGGTGTGAAAGAGAAGATGTAAGGAGAGAGGGAGACTGACATATTACACTGAGAGAAAGAGAGGATATATATAGAGAGCTCTGCTTTTTGATGCAGGTGGAAGGGAGATTCGGAGCCTATGTGTAACTAATTGAGGTGGTGAACATGGACTGGAGTTGCAGAGATAGTTGCTGGAGAAAGAAGGTGTTGAGTGATATATTGATAAAAAGAAAGTAGATGCATATGTGCACGAGAAATCTATAGGTATACGTTGACTCGATTAAATATTCATACCAATTATATATATTTATTGTGTAGGATAGTTATGAGTTGAGGTATAAATCTTCATACTAATGTCGATTGATATACTAAGTACTCCCTCTATAAACAAATATAAGAGCATTCTTCTCCCTTCCCTTCTCCCTACTAACGTCACTCTTTCTCATAAATGCTCTTATACTTCTTTACGGAGGAAGTAGATCTTAGTTTGTAACATATAATTATTCGGATCATTTCTCTATGTATAAATCATTGAGTCACATTGAAGGTGAAGTGAATTTCAATTATTTTAAATTCTTGCGGGCTATATTTTCTATACATGTGAAATATGACATACATTATATGCACAATTGAAAAAAAATCTATACATGTAATTTGACATGAATTGCATTCATAGGTGTAATAAAAAAATAGTTAGAAGCCCGTGGCAACGCACGGGCATTGTACTAGTAAATGAAGTGTTGCGCATGTTATCACACATATGTTACTCCCCACTATAGAGGTAGTAACATGGAGTAGTAACATGGGCATGTTACACTACCCATTGCGGCTAGTCTTAGTATCTTAGGTTGCCTTATTAGTTGCCATGCATGACACAAAGTAGTACAACATTTAATATGTGATATAGTATATCATGATATGATACCCGACCCACATCCTCTCTTTCCCCATTTAACTGTGTGTCACATCATCCAAAAAGTCTAGTTGGCATGCATATGATGCCGCTTGATACTCCCATTACGACCAACCTTATTAGGATGGCCATAGTGGGGGTATCATAGCCGGTATCATGCACTTGAGAATAGCAAATATGATGATGTGTGGCAAAGAAGCAGTAACATAGATATTGTAACATATATAATATAAATGTTATACTACTTTGTGTCATGCACATGTCCAGAAATACGGTCATCTATGGTATATATATATATAGAGGGTCGCGCTATTCGTCACCCTGGGTGAGGAATTCTTATTCCTCACCCCAGCCAGTTTCTATGCCCACGCTCAGAACCATAATCTGTAAGGGAAAACACGATTGTGAGGTAATATTACAGCGTGGAAGGAGCCAGTCACCGCTCTTACAGCTTGCATGCGAGTAAATTACTCCCTGTAGACGAGGAACCAGTCTGGCGCATCTTCACGTAATTTTACGGCCACACGGGTAATCTTACAGTAGCTGGACGTTCTTGATTTTTGACAGTAGCTAGGCTGCGTTCCTTATTTCATGTATTTTTCGTTAGTTCTTTTACTATCTCTATTGGACTCAGTACACCAGGTCTCTAGCAAAAGTGAAATATAGAAATGATTTAAGTAACACAGGCCATTATCACCATTCTGTGGAATGCATTTTTGGTAACAATAAGAAATACACGCAATTCATTCTGTACGCTATGAATATTTTGTTAACAGCGGAACAACAAAGTGGTCTAATAAATATATTTTGTGTAGTGGTTCTACTAAATATCTCACATAATAAAAACCATCCTCACAATTACAAATAAAATTCGTTTGGACACAATTGAGTGCTACTTAGCACTAAGTAACCAGCGGCATGAAAAAAAATCAGAAATCACTGCTGTATTACAAAACTGAATACTACCAAACTTGAAACTGACTACTGCCGAACTTGATCTTCCAGGAGCTAAATTTGCAGGTGACCAGGGATTTTACGTCAACTTCATCTGTTCAGCAAGTTCTCCAGCGACTGAAACATTACTATCCATGAGCTGTAACCAACATAGTATCCTTTTAATAGTACTGCACCCTTTAGGTTCACTTTTCTTCTCACCAAAACCTAAATTTTGCTTCTGGTTACTAGAAAAAGAAAGTCTGAAATTTCAATTCAACATTACTAGTACCCACCATAGATACAGAGACGTTAATGTCTATCCCTCTGTACACTAACCATCATCCGCTTGAACAGATTACTGACAAACAGAATATTTTCTCACAAGTGTACACACAAGCACATATAACACTTGAATGGTTAACAGGCTTCGCTAACCTAAAACTGGAAACAATGTTGAAATCAAAGACATCACAGATGGATTTCGGATGTACCAAATTCATCGGAATCACATGAACCCATAACACGCCGGATGCATGGTATGAATGAAAAATATAGAGAGAAAAAATATAAAAGGCCAAACTATGTAACTACTGTTTCAATGCACACTAAACCATGTCTTTTTATCAAATTGTGCCAGACACAATATTGGGAGTCATCATATTAAACTAGTATGTGTCTTGTAACTTTTTAAGACATTGTCTCGCACCAAAGAGTCATCAAAATGTAAGACATAATTGATCAGACACACATAATTGTGAGGCAAAATGCCCAACCTGCCAAGCTTATTATAGATGAATCAATATTAAATGGAAGTATGGAACTAAACAAAAGCACATGTATTCTAGTGGTATAGTGGTACAAATATTTGAGGAAGAGGAAATTAACCATATTTGAATGGATTTCTCTGTACGATATGAAAATAGGTTAAATGTGAACAAACCCGACATTTTCCATATATAAGAGTCCAAAGAAAAAATGATTGTGTGGATCTTCTTCACAGTATCCATGACTGAGGAATAAATTAAATTGATAGAGACTAGCTAGAATTGCATGATTACTCGCCAAACATAGAACATTCCCAACTGGTTTATGCTACAAAAAAAACAAGCAACAACCTGAACACAAAAAAAATCAATTTTTCCTCTTACAAAAGATTACTCCTGGACTGAGGGCGGGTTAAACAAAAAAAAATCAACAAACTTTGACAGGCTGGATGAGGGTCAGGGTCCACCGCATGGTAATTAAAATAAATCTAACTCAGCTTCCATGAATATTTAGGGGCTGGGAGATGGTCAATGTGCACCAACGTAATGTTTCCAACCAACCACGTACAAAAAATCTAGCGTACTGTACGTAGTCATGTTCGGCAGCTAATGTAAGAACTAGTAGGTAGAGGCGCGGCGGCACGCCGTGCCCTCGAGAGCCCAATTAGTTGTTGTTGGTGTGGCAAGAAAAGAGCAATTTAATATAAACATCACATGATCAAACTTCTGTCAATGCCTTTGTCAAGCTTACTGTATATCAATTTGTATCAGCGCATGTAGCAGTAAATATGAAAAAAAGTTTGCGCTTCTGTAGAAGTAGCCACTTCATATGTAAGGTCTGAAACAATTCTAAATGTCTAAAAATAACATAAACATTGTGCCAGCAATTTTAAAATCCTTAAAAATACTTACAAATAAGGGAAACTAAGAACTGCCTAGCAACGAACAATTACCTTATGTCGCCCCATTGGCCCATTTTACAACACAACCTTGTTTCGTTTTCAATTTTTACATCATGGTCATCTGGAAGACTGAGGCCATCGATTTATGCATTAGCACCTTTGTTCAAGAAACACTCACTATTTTCCTTCATATGGATTGAACACAGATTTTTCGTTCTCAACTGTGTTGACATCCAGCATGGAGACACTCACAAAGTCACAATGTGCCTCTGCTCAATCTACTTCTTCAGTGTTCTGGTGTTGAGAAAGGACAGACTAAGAACCTGAACTATCTGAAATTTGTAGGCCTGGACACATTGGCAGGTTGAACCCAAGGACACACTCGATGCTTAGGTTGATGGCAAATGACATCTAGATGGGTCATCACAATATTGAGGCAGAGTTTCGAGGTTTGAGCACAATGTACATGTTCTTCCATGCCTCCTCTACAGTTTTTTTATTTTCTCCTCTAAAGTTTTGATCGAAGGTGTCTAGCGTCCTACAATACAAATCAAGCCAACATGAAAACAACCATGGTGCAAGTACATTATCCCAAAATGATATCTATATATCAGACTCGGGGGCCTAAACTTGCATGTTGTTAAGTTACATCCTTGAAAATGTGTGGCAAAGTATAGCCGCACTTGAGAATGATCAGAGAAGTGGATAAGCTTAAGAAACGAAACCAACTATACACCGTCCTATTTCAAACAAAAAACTTAGGTCAATTCGAAGTGAAAGAAAAATTAAACTGAATTATGAAAACATTTCTAAAAGAGACTATACATGCAACTATTTATCTGTCATTCATATATGCTCCTTCTGTAAAAGCATTTTCAAAAGGGATGGGGGCAGTATGTAAAGAAGGATCATATACATAAGTTTCTCAATACCAATTTGCTCACTTAACTTTCTTTTTGATAAACAGTACGTTTTCTAAAAAAGAAGGAAAATGTACTCTTTGCTCACCGCTGAAGTAACTAAATATAGGTTGCTGCTGATTACAAAAAAGGTTAGATCACTTCAGTAAGTGCTTTTACACTCTAATTCTGGATATTGTTGCGCGTGGTACCATTAGAGATTGGTATTGAGCTCACATGGCTATGCTCAGTACCATTTACACAGCTACACTGAACCCTGAACATTGCACTCTCTTTCTGGATGTTAAACTGGACTGAGTGCTCTTTTTGCCAGAAACTTTATCCAAAGAGCCAAAAATACCGGTGACTTCCGTGAGTATCGACATATTTATAATTAGTGAAAATAGTGACCTAACTAGAGCCAAAAGCAAAAAGTGTTCAATATGTTTTCGTCAAAATTCCTCAAAAAGGTGATTGAATTTCTGTCTAATTCAGAAAACAGAACTGGCCCTTTTCGCTGGACTGAAAAGCAGGCATCGGTGTTTCCTAAATCTTGCCAAACCATATTTAAGAACCGCGGTCTGAAATCAAGCTATATCATGAATAAAATTGTCTCTGATAAGGTATCTAACCTGAATACGGCTCTTACTGCTTAAACTGAAGATGTAGTTCTTCGACCATTAGAAATAATACTTGTGTGGCTGGAGGTGGACCCACCTGATCAGCAGGTAGCATGCATTAGAAAATAATAACATCATCTTCATAACTGAAATAAAATTGCTGGCTAGTATCCATTTGCTAATAAAATCAATCCATAATTGATGTGTATTCACGAGAAGTTAGAACAAAAACTGATACCATAACTCGATAATTGATGGGGTACATAATCCAATGTCATTCGCTTTTGATAAATCAGCCTGACTAAATGTGGCAATACCAGTGTGCTAATATTCATCTATCTGCTATGGTGCAAGGAGCATGTATCTTTT
The DNA here is from genome assembly GCF_002162155.2 of Triticum dicoccoides. NCBI lineage: Eukaryota > Viridiplantae > Streptophyta > Magnoliopsida > Poales > Poaceae > Triticum > Triticum dicoccoides. The sequence goes on from NC_041381.1 coordinate 165,847,427, forward strand.
CGTCATCAGACATCTTGTAGTTTTGGACTCCAGGCGAGGTTTACCTCTTTTTACTGAGGTAGTACACCGTTGTACTCTGCACATATTGTAAGAAATAAGAATCGCTGGGCTTTGATTTTTAATAAATTGGAGCCGGGGAGACTTATTTCTATAGAAAAAAGAGACTTCAAATTGCTGGGTTGGGTATCGCTACATGGAATTGAAGTTTCAAACACTAGCTAGTTGAGTGGTCATTCTTACGCTATTCTAGGTCAGTGCGCCTGCCATAAAAATGATAACATGTTAGCTTAGAAATATATGATGGAATGTGCGTTCAACTAAAAGCCTTGGATGTTGCAAGTTTTCATATTATATAATTTGTGAACTCAGGAAGTATTATTGTCAAAGTAAAATGATGGAAGTCCTAAACTATTCAGGTAACTTATACGCATAACCTGAAGGTGTATGATGGCACACTCTTTGCATATACCATTTCCCTAAATTTAAACAAACTACAGTTAATAGCAAATATGGTAAAAGAAATCTTCAACATCGAATTGGTCTCACAGACATGGAAGTGCATCTCAAAAGTAAAGTTCAGATAGGAGCCAATTGGCGCTACTGGAAACTAACATTATCTGTTGCCTACCGGGATATATCACAAATATTCCCTCTGTTCCATAATATGAGAATGTTTTTCTGGATGCATCATTCCTAATAAAACAAGGCACGACATTTCCATTGTCTTAGAAATTGTACCTTGAAGGCAAGCGAAGTATGCTAAGCACCATGATTTCTCTACAAGTTATGTAATGAAACAGGGGAAGAAATTTTTGACCAAATGGAGCCATCAAATACCTTATATTGAAGAAAAGACACATTTGTATCCTTTAGCAAGATCATTGAATCCAAAGGTTTACATTTCTTTCTATTTAGAGGTATGATCAGCCCTGATGGCAGTGGTTTGATGGACTTGAAACCTAACAAAACGTTATACTCCCTATCAGGAAGTCAATAATATTGTGCATTAAGATCACAATTACTTGGGCTTGAATGATTTGTGGTTCTTTTTGGGAGCGATTCTTAGTTGCTCACAGTGTGTGGCTTGTTATTTTCATATTTTCTTGTGCTTTGCCCTTTCTGGTTTCCTTTTGTGCCTTATTCTGCAACAGGGCAGATTCACAATGATGGCATGACTATCCTAATACAGTAGCAGCATCCCAACTCCACTAAGTGAAAACGGCTGGACATGGCTCCTTTTTTTGTAGCAATGGAGCTCCAAAGAAGAAATAAGGAACAGTTCATCCAAAATAGAAAAAAATGTCAAGAAACAGGGCTGAATCTTGGAAGATACTGCAGCGTTGAGCTCGTCCTCTTCTTCTCCTCCTGCATGATCATCCCCTCCTCGAATTGATCTCACATCTGAGCGAAGGTATACTCCATCACCCACTTCAGTATGTAGGCTCCCTCTTTTCATTCATCTCCTTTCTTCAACTTCTTCCTCTTTCTTAGCCCCGTTCCCAAAAAATCAAGAACCCTAACCCTAAAAAAATAGAAATTCATGGAGGAGGAAAGGGAAAGGTACGGGAGGAGGAAGACCTTACTAGAGAGAAGACCACCGACGATGGAGATGGACGCCGGAGAAGGACGTTGCCTCCCCGAGCTCGCACCGAATCGTTGCAGTGCCCAATTCTCCTCCTGGTCCTTGCTGCATGACGAGGGAAGGGGGGAGTACTCCACGCACGAGAGAGGGGAATGCACCTCCCGGTCGTCCCTCCGGCACCGTCGCCATCGCTGCTGCCGCCTCAGAAATCATCGCCGGAGAGGATGGTCTGGGGTGAGAGGAACGGTGTCGAGCCCACCCGCCGGTCGCTTAACTGCTCATAGCTGATTAGAAAAAAAACAAATAGGTACGGGGAATGGGCTACCTCCTAAACATAAATTTACGGCAGTGCAACCGAATTTTATATCGGTCGAGATTTGCTTAACCAGAACGTGCCTCGGTCGATGGACTTTTTTTTTGCGAGGAGCTCGGTCAATGGACTGGGGTGAAGAATAGCTTATTCTTCACCCTGGGTCACTAATAGAGTTTCTCCCCCTCTCTCTCTCTCTCTCTCTCTCTCTCTCTATATATATATATATATATATATATATATATATATATATATATATATATATATATATATATATATATATATATATATATACTAGCTCTATGATACTATATATATGCACTATAAGAAGGTACATACGTAGTATCATACACTATATAGTATCATATGCATGATACTATAGTATATATGATACTTCCCTACTATACAAAGGCTGGCCATAGTGGTATATATATATGATAGCTGCACTCGAAAAAAATAGCAAGTATGCTGATGTGGCAAAGAATTAAATATAGTGAGGGTTAGAACGTTAGAGTAACATATAGGTAGACACCGTATCATGTTAAATGCGATGCTAATTTGTGTCATGCATGGCAATAAATATGATCTATGATATTATATATATACTCTATGTATTATACTATGCACTATAATTGAAGGTAGTATCGTCATACACTATATCTAGTATAGTATATATAGAAATTAAACGAGATCTCTTTTCTTTTTGCATATATTCAAAGTTTGAGATTGCTAGCGAGGTGTGCCGCCTGGTAAAATGTACCAGGAAATCGAAACATAGGGTACAATCGTGATTTCTTACTGTGGGAATTTTTTTTGGAGGCGAAACGATGAACTCATGTTTTCATTCAAACAAAAAAATTCTGTTACTTAATGTAAATGTTTTCAAATAGCACACGGTTCATTCACGAAAGCTGTGTGCCCACTAAACTATGGCCGACGCCCCCCTACCACGCGCGCGATCTGAGTCATGCGTTTTGATTGGCCAGAATCCAAACCCCACGGATCATACGTCTGCACCATTGAACGGTGGTCCTCATCCCTTTCGACAGCAGATGCAGTTCCGGTTGTGATTTTTTATGCGGTTCCTCCTCCTCCTCCGACTCCTTCACCACCCGGATACGCTGTTAGTTAATGTAAATGTTTTCAAATAGCACACGGTTCACTCACGAAAGCCGTGTGCCTACCAAACCGTGGCTGATGCCCCCTACTACGCGCGCGATCTAAGTCGTGCGTTCTGGTTGGCCAGAACCCAAACCCCACAGATCGTACATCTGCACCATTGGATGCTCCTAGATCAAACAGCAATCCTCATCCCTTTCGACAGGAAATGCAGTCTGCCTAGGAATTGATTTATATGCCAAAATGCATGGTAAATGCCAAAAAATGTCTTACATATAGCACACGAGACCTAAAATGCGCCAACAAATCAAACCCGTGGTATAATGGTGATTGCTTAACGTGGGAAAAATTTAGAGGCGAAACGATGAACTCACGTCTTCATTTTAAAATTAGTACATCTTCATTTCAAACGAATTTTTTCTCTTTGTGCACACGAGCGCTTAGAGGCAACCGTTTGCATAGGCTTTTCCGTGCGGCGACCGGGGATATTTTCACCCTTTTCACCTAGGCCGCCAATACACCCCATGGCCCGCCCGCATTTCACTCAACTAGTCCACCCAATCTCCATCGCCAGCTCCTCCTCCCCCAGATCAACATCAGAACCCTCTCCGGCGCCGGCATGCTCACCCCAGCCGTGTGCCCGCTCTTCGGCGTCAAGCCTACCTCCACTACCGTTCCCAACACGTGGCTGCCCATGCCTCGCCATCTTCGTTTGCTCGCCAGCCACCCTCGAGCATATCGATGCTATAATCCTCGCCTCTCCTGTGGTCCGGCCGGGCTTGCATTAAGAAGCCTGTTAGTTACTGGTCTCCATCGCGATGAGGCATATTTCCTCGCAATCCCTCTTCCAATTTTGTTCCTTATGTTCCCAAATTGGCTATAAAATAACGAAGAACGTATATATGTTAATTATCTACCTTCCTAACTAGTACATTTAAGTTGTATTTGTTCCAATAAGTTACCACCGATTTACAGATTGCGGGCACCCGAGTCACACAAACTTAACAAATTAGCCGTACATTTTCTAAATTATTGCATGACATGTTTAGAAAGCTTGATACCAAGTTGTTAGCTTTATGCTTATCCTCCTTTCCTGAGTTTCGCATGTGTTCTCTCTAGATGCCGAATAGCAACGACAACACTCATGCTTCAGGCAATGTATCTTCAGCTGATTCCGACAACCCTATGTCTTTGGAAGATGGTGAGGGATCAAGTAATCTTGAACGGGATAGAGCTGCAGCAATTACCCTTCCGGTCAGGACACGGAGGTACGCTCCAAGGAAGCCGACACACCAGCCTAAAGGTGTATATGAAGTAACTGAGATCGATACAAAGTCTTGGGCTCCAACTAAACCATATAAAGCACGCATGAGGTTCAGGAGTGTGTGTGGATTTGTTGGCAGGGCAAGGCTCAACACAAATCTGCTGGGGTTTCGGAAGGATGACCCAAAAACACGGCGATGGATAGTCCGGGAGGTCATGGATCACTTCAATGTTCCAGAGCAGTGAAGAATGCAGGTGGAACACGCTGCACTGAAGAAGGCTAGGGATGCTTGGAGAAACTGGAAGCACATGCTGTACAAGAAGTACTTGAGTGAAGGCAAGGACCCAATCCCCACATACCCCCAAATTACAAAGGCAGACTGGGCAGAATTCAAAAGGGTCAGGGCGACTAAAGAGTTTGCTAAGAAGAGTTTCAAGCAATCGGAACTTCAGAAGAAGAACACACACCCCCACAGTATGGGTGTGGCAGGATACTACAGCATGAAAATGATATGGGACCAGGAGGACAAAGAAGCAGTAGCGGCGGGTGGGGAACAAGCCTTTAGTGAAATTAGGTGGCAACACGCCAGAGACTACTCACGGGCACGTGCAATGAGGCGTGATGACGAAACTTATTACTTTAAAAACTCACATGATGAAAAACTGTATCAAGTGATGGTAGAGGCTTCCAAGATCCCTAGAAGGTTCTACAAGAACTTAGGGCCATGTGACATTCTATCCGTTGCTCTAGAAACAGAAGAACCCCCTGGCCGTGCAAGGGGTATAGGTGTTAATGTCCCGCACAAGAGGGATTTCACACTCAGCAAAGAAGAGAGGCTCAACGTGAAAAAAGCGAAGAGTAAAATGAATAAGAATGAATTGTATGAAAGGTTGAGAAAGGAAATGTATCCGACTATTCAAAAGGATCTTGAGCAGTCAATGATGATTGGGAAGACTGTAACACTGAAAGATAGCCTGCAGATGGGAGGGGAGGCGGGCATGGAGGATGCTGCTTATTGCGCGACAACACATCACAAGAGTAGCTGTGCATCAGCTGACCCCAGCGACACTGGTACTGCAACTGCTCGTGATGATGCTATATCTGATCTATCTGGAATGAAAGACAGATTGAATGGCGTGCTTACACATTATGAAGGTACATTAAAATGTGCAACAGCCTGGGTTTGCCCACCCTTCTGAGAAGAGGGCCTCTTGTTGGACAATGTGCCATTGAAGCTGGGTTGTGTGAAGTGCTACGTGACTAAAGTAAAGCCTGGATTCAATGAATTTGCCCTCAAGAATGTCCTAGGAGACCTTCATGAGCAAAGGACCTTGGGAGAAACACTGTTACATCACAGCCAGTGGCCACGAAAGGAAATAGAGTTCATCGATGAGATCCCTGAAGCCCCACCAAGAGCAACCAATGTCGCCCCTCAACCGGTGACGCTCTCCTTCCCACAGCAGCTCTCGCGTGCTTCCCCCAAAGAACCGATGGCTGATGCATCAACCTGTGATCAGCCGGCCCGACTTTGTGGCGTACAGGCCATGTCATCCTCCGCCCCAAAGCAGCAAGTGACAAGGCCTACAACTGCTGAAGATGCACCATCGGTTCATATGCCGTCCGCTGAAGCAACGGGGGAAGACCCAACTGCAGCACATGTTCAGCAGACCAACCTGGTGGAATGAACTGCTAAGCAGTCTGATGCTTCGGAACCACCTGCTAAGCAGTTTGTAGGTCCAGATCCGACTGCTCATTAGTCCGTCGGTCTATAGTTGCGTGATCAGCATACCAATGCGTCAGCACTTCCCGCTCAGCAAACCAACGTGTTGGCACGGCCTCCTCAGCACACCAACAAGTTGGCACCACCTGCGTAGAAACCAGACTTAGCTTCAATGCATGGTCAGAAGTCCGATGCCTCTGCTCCTACAGGCCAACAGTCCATCATAGCAGCACCACCAGCTCAGTAGTCCGGCAAACATAAACTGTTTGCTAAGCAGTCCATCAAAGCTTCATCTTCTGCTCGGCAGCCTACCTTGCAGGCAACCAGACGTTCTGCCAGAAATGCTTCAAGTACCAAGAAGGAAGTGGCCAAAAATCCTACACCCGTGATGAAGTGTGGCGGGAGAGTGAAGAAGAAAGAAAACGATTGCCTCTTGCTTAAAGCACTCATCGCCCGGAACCAAATTAACAGCAGGTTGTTTGAATCGGGAGTAATATTATTTCTGACGAGATGGATGATGAAGTAGAATTGGCGCTTGCTAAAAGTAAAGCAGACATACTTGAAGTATGCAATTACGTCCATGGCCAGCCATTTCTTATTGGCAAATACTTTGATGAGTGCAGCTCCAGTTGTCGCAAGTTACATGAATATTGCATGGATCAAATGTCAACAAGTCTTCATGGTTTGCTAGTCCACTTGAACAGAGATCATTTCTGACATGATGCTGGTTCATTCGATGTGAGTTTCGTGGACTTACATCTCTTCTTCAACTTCAACGAGCTTGATGCCACTCTTGTTAGATGCCTGATTTTGTAAGTACTTAACAAACTCTGATCAACTTCTTCGTACAAGGCTATAAATGATAAATAGCTAACTACATTTTATTCCTCTCAGGGGATTGAACGAGCAGAGAAGAAAAAGACAAAGTGTGTATTTCATGGATCCTGCATTAGCAAATGGCACAACATTACATGGCAAGGACGAACGGGACTGGGCCATTAACACGGTCGTCCGTATCTTCGAAAACACGTCCCATGCAGAATCATTTCTCTGGCCATATCATGAAAGGTGAGTCAAGTAAACAACCACACATACACTGATTGTCTTTTAGATTTCGACATAATTCATAAGTTCATGGCTTTCTTAATATGTAGCCGTCACTGGATATTGGTATTCATTGTTCCAAACAAGAACACATATTACTACATTGATTCTCTCAGAGAGTCAACAAACGCTCAGGATCTGACACATCTTCAGCAATTCATGGATAGGTATTGAATTCTATGATGTTGAAATTAATTTGCATTCATATCTGGTTCAATAATTGGAGTTGTCAAAATTCATCTTCATTTGCAGTGTGCTGGCATTGTGGAAAACTAAACCAGGGAACCTGTTTAAGAGGGAACTACCTCTGCAGCACGAGATAGTTTCTCCGATAACACACCAAAATTCATTATTTTTGGAAAATTTATCCAATAGTCTGCAAATACCTTTTCTTACGCTAGTCAAATGTTCAAGATTCTAATTAAACCTCTTTCTATTTTGTCCAAAGGAAAAATAATACATCTAACACCGGTTAGGTTGTTCCTAACAGGACAAATACGTGATAATTCTATACAAATTTTTTTAATGTCCTCAGCAAGCAGGGACCAACCTTTGTGGATACTATGTTTGCAGACACATGATCTCCATCTGCAAATCTGCTGATAGTTGTGATGATCCTTGCGAATTAGTACCAGTAAGTCTATCTTAATTAATATCTTCTACTCCACTCATATGGCACATTCTGATCTTAAAAATACTGCAGCTCATCTTAGAACCGAGGACCCCTGAACCGCTCCTGGCTGGTGAATTGCTGATGGTTCGGATATTTATCAGCGACTTCTTCCTAAATCACTACATCAATCCCACTGGTGATAATGAAGATTTCAGCATGCGTTCTCCTGAAACATTGAGTAAGAGTTACCGCTAAACATATACGCATGGATCCATTGTTTTCCATCTGATGAGGTCTTCGTATTTCGTACACTATGATTAATTATGTAATGCATATATGTGTGGACAAATCATTGGAATTTAGCTACCATATGTTCGCAATTGTTGCGAAATCTGAAGAATGTTCTTCCTGTGGACACTATTTGTTCAATTGAATATTGTGGCGAATTTGTTTTTTGTGTGCCGATTAAAAATGGGATATTCTTGTTTATTTGTTCAATTGAATATTGTGGCCAATTTGCTTTATGCGTGCCAATTCAAAATGAGATATTTTTGTTTATTTGTTCAATTGAATATTTGACGAATTTGCTTTTTGCATGCCGATTCAAAATGGGATATTTTTGTTGTAACCTGGCAACTGCGCCGCACACGGTTCAACTAAATGAGTATGTGCGATCCACATCAGAAAGCATACGTCAATCATAGCGGAACCATCGGTGATACATAGCAGATCGCAAACGATTTGCAGCGCTACTACGTGTGTGTAGGCTCTCCGGAACCGTTTGTGATATCAAGTTATCACACACAGGAACTCGGAGTAAACCGTGCCCAATGTAAAATACAATCCGAGTCGTAATTTTTTAGGAAACGTGTGGGATCCCAAACGAAAAGCACACGTCACTCTAGCCGCAACCGTCGGTGATACACAACAAATCACAAATGGTCTGCAGCACTTCTATGTGTATGAAGGGGCTCCTGAACCGTTTGTGATTGAACCTTATCGCAGACGGTAAATGTTGGGAGAACATGTGTGATGGAGTCTTGCATGGCACACGGGTTCCACAAAAAACTCGTGTGTGATAGGGCAAATATCGCACACAGTTCATATGTTGGCCCGTGTGCCTTGCATACTGTTTCCCAAATGGTTCATTACGACACACCGTTTGGTTTCACTACGTCATTAGAAACGTTTAATCACCGATCCTACACGTGCGAAAGAATTTAGTGTGTGCTGCATCACACACGATTACATTTTGCAAGGCCTCTGGATCATGGCTCCATATCCCTGACGGTTTTTGGGTCGTGTGGGAAGGACCCCCTATTGCCCACATTCACTTGGCGATGGTTCCAAATGCCGTCGCGGAAAGGGGTTTAAAACCGTTTGTATAGCACCGACGCGTACCAGTGATTATGTAAGCAGCTTCACCGACGTCTTTCATTGAAAAATTCTTATTCAAGTATACTTTTTATGCTATCCAGAAATTCCATATCATTTCCAATCAACAATATGTCATCCACATATAATATCAGAAATGCTACAGAGCTCCCACTCACTTTCTTGTAAATACAGGCTTCTCCGAAAGTCTATATAAAACCATATGCTTTGATCACCTCATCAAAGCGTATATTCCAACTCCGAGATGCTTGCACCAGTCCATAGATGGATCGCTGGAGCTTGCACACTTTGTTAGCACCTTTAGGATCAACAAAACCTTCTTGTTGCATCATATACAACTCTACTTTAAGAAATCCATTAAGGAATGCAGTGTTGATGTCCATTTGCCAGATTTCATAATCATGAAATGCGGCAATTGCTAACATGATTCGGACAGACTTAAGCATCGCTATGGGTGAGAAAGTCTTATCGTAGTCCACTCCTTGAAATTGTCAAAAACCTTTTGCAACAAGTCGAGCTTTATAGATACTAACATTACCATCAGCGTCAGTCTTGTCCTTGAAGATCCATTTATTTTCTATGGCGCGCCGATCATTGGGAAAATCCACCAAAGTCCACACTTTGTTCTCATACATGGATCCTATCTCAGATTTCATGGCCTCAATCCATTCATCGGAATCTGGGCTTATCATAGCTTCTTCATAGTTTGTAGGTTCCCCATGATCTAGTAACATGACTTCCAGAACAGGGTTATCGTACCACTCTGGTGTTGATCGTGTTCTGGTTGACCTATGAGGTTTGGTAGTAACTTGATCTGAAGTTTCATGATCATCATCATTAGCTTCCTCTCTAGTTGGTGTAGGCATCACGGGAACGGATTTCTCCGATGAGCTACTTTCCAAATTGAGAGAAGGTACAATTACCTCATCAAGTTCTACTTTCCTCCCACTCATTTCTTTCGAGAGAAACTCCTTATCTAGAAATGTTCCATTCTTGGCAACAAAGATCTTGCCTTTGGATCTGTGGTAGAAGGTGTACCCAATTGTTTCCTTAGGGTATCCTATGAAGATGCACTTCTCCGATTTGGGTTCGAGCTTATCAGGCTGAAGCCTTTTGACATAAGTGTCGCAACCCCAAACTTTAAGAAATGACAACTTAGGTTTATTGCCAAACCACAGTTCATGCAGTGTCATCTCAACAGATTTAGACGATGCCCTATTTAACATGAATGCAGCTGTCTCTAATGAATAACCCCAAAATGATAGTGGTAAATCGGTAAGAGACATCATAGATCACACCATATCTAAAAAAGTATGATTACAATGTTCAGACACACCATTACGCTGTGGTGTTCCTGGTGGCGTGAGTTGTGAAACTATTCCACATTGTTTTAAATGAAGGTCAAACTCGTAACTCAAATATTCGCCTCCGCGGTCAAATCGTGATGATTCTCCACTTCTCTATGAAATTCTTTGAACTTTTCAAATGTTTCAGACTTGTGTTTCATTAAGTAGATATACCCATATCTACTCAAATCATCTGAGAAGGTTAGAAAATAACTATACTTGCCGCGTGCCTCAACACTCATCGTACCACATACATCGGTATGTATTATTTCCAATAAGTCATTGGCTCGCTCCATTGTTTCGGAGAACAGAGTATTAGTCATCTTGCCCATGAGGCATGGTTCACAAGTACCAAGTGATTCCAAAAGTCCATCTGCATGGAGTTTCTTCATGCGCTTTACACCAATATGACCTAAACGGCAGTGCCACAAGTATGCTGCACTATCATTATCAACTTTGTATCTTTTGGCATCAATATTATGAATATGTGTATCACTACGATCGAGATTCAATAAACCATTAACATTGGGTGTATGACCATACGAAGGTTTTATTCATGTAAACAGAATAACAATTATTCTCTGACTTAAATGAATAACCATATTGCAATAAACACGATCCTATCTTGTTCATGCTCAACGCAAACACCAAATAACATTTATTTAGGTTCAACACTAATCCCAAAAGTAGAGGGAGTGTGCGATGATGATCATATCAATCTTGGAACCACTTCCAACACACATCGTCACTTCACCCTCAACTAGTCTCCATTTATTCTGCAACTCCTGTTTCGAGTTACTAATCTTAGCAACCGAACAGGTATCAAATACCCATGGGCTAATACGAGTACCAGTAAGATACACATCAATAACATTATCAAATATACCTTTGTTCACTTTGCCACCTTCTTATCCGCCAAATATTTGGGGTAGTTCCGCTTCTAGTGACCATTCCATTTGCAGTAGAAGCACTCAGTTTCAGGCTTAGGTCTAGCTTTGGGTTTCTTCACGGGAGTGACAACTTGCTTGCCATTCTGATTGAGGTTCCCTTTCTTTCCCTTGCCCTTTTTCTTGAAACTAGTGGTCTTGTTAACCATCAACACTTGATGCTCTTTCTTGATTTCTACCTTCGCCGATTTCAGCATCGTGAAAAACTCGGGAATTGTCTTCATCATACCTTGCATATTATAGTTCATCACCAAGTTCTAGTAGCTTGGTGATAGTGACTAGAGAACTCTGTCAGTCACTATCTTATCTGGATGATTTACTCCCACTTGATTCAAGCGATTGTAGTACCCAGTCATTCTTAGCACATGCTCACTAGCATTGCTATTCTCCTCCATCTTGTAGGCAAAGTACTTGTCAGAGGTCTCATACCTCTCGACATGGGCATGAGTCTGAAAATACCAATTTCAGCTCTTGGAACATCTCATATGCTCTGTGGCATTCAAAATGTTTTCGAAGTCCTGGTTCTAAGCCATAAAGCATGGTGCACTAAACTATCAAGTAGTCATCATATCGAGCTTGCCAAACATTCATAACGTCTTCATCTGCTCATGCAATAGGTCTGTCACATAGTAGTGCATTAAGAACATAATTCCTCTGTGCAACAATGAGGATAAACCTCAGATCATGGATCCAGTCCACATCATTGCTACTATCATCTTTCAACTTAGTTTTCTCTAGGAACATATCAAAAAACATAGGGGAGCTACAATGTGAGCTATTGTTCTACAACATAAGTTGCAAATACTACCAGGACTAAGTTCATGATAAATAGTTCAATTAATCAAATTACTTAGGAACTCCCACTTAAACTAACATCCCTGAAGTCCTCTAAGTGTAGCGTGATCCAAATCATCTAAACCATGTCTGGTCATCACGTGAGATGGAGTAGTCATCAATGGTGAATGTCTCTATGTTGATCATATCTACTATATGATTCATGTTCGACCTTTCGGTCTCCAGTGTTCCAAGGCCATGTCTGTACATGCTAGGCTCATCAAGTTTAACCCGAGTATTCCGCATGTGCAGAACTGTCTTGCACCTGTTGTATGTGAACATAGAGCCTATCAAACCGATCATCACGTGGTGTCTCATCACGACGAACTGTCGCAACAGTGCATACTCAGGGAGAACACTTATACCTTGAAATTTAGTTAAGGGATCATCTTATAATGCTACCGACGTACTAAGCAAAATAAGATGCATAAAAGATAAACATCACATGCAATCAAAATATGTGACATGATATGGCCATCATCATCTTGTGCTTTTGATCTCCATCTCCAAAGCATCATCATGATCTCCATTGTCACTGGCTCGACACATTGATCTCCATCGTTCCGTCATGGTCGTCTCGCCAACTATTGCTACTGCATAGTGATAAAGTAAAGCAATTACATGGCGTTTGCATTTCATACAATAAAGAGACAACCATAAGGCTCCTGCCGGTTGCCGATAACTTCTACAAAACATGATCATCTCATACAATAACGTATATCACATCATGTCTTGACCATATCACATCACAACATGCCCTGTAAAAACAAGTTGGATGTCCTCTACCACTACAAAAAAATACACTTCCGTGATGATATGTGTTTGTCAGAGTAGGTCATGTTTTCTGTCATGCATGTACATCCATGACGATTTTATGACAGAATCAAGATAGTCATACATGTGTTGTCGTAGAAGTGTTCCATGACATTACCAAAATTATTATCACGGAAGTGTCCACTTCCATGACGATAAATGGCGCGTCATAGAAGTGCTTCCGTTAAGGGTGACCGACACGTGGCATCCACCGTAACGGGATGCCGTTAAGCTATCGGGTCTGGTTTTGGATCCGATAACCCGTTAAAAGCCACGACCAATGCCGATTTTCCATGTGTAAAATTCTCATTGGCCGACAGAACCATGTGTCAGCTCCGCGTTGGCACAGGTGTCACTCATCCAATGGGCGAGATGTGCCTATGATATGTTGACATTTGGACCGGTCTAAAAGTGGCCCATGAAGATTAAATGGGCCGGCCCAGCTAAAGGCCCACAAGATTTTGCGGACCATAATGGGCCGGCCCAGCTAAAGGCCCACAAGATTTTGCGGACCATAATGGGCCGGCCCAGCTAAAGGCCCACAAGATTTTGCGGACCATAATGGGCCGTCCCAGCTAAAGGCCCACAAGATTTTGTGGACCATAATGTGCCAGCCTAGGTAAAGGCCCATGAGATTTCGCCGACCATAATGGGCCGGCCTAGCTAAAGGCCCACAAGATTTTGTGGACACTAGTGGGCCGGCCCATTAACAGGCTACCATGTTTTGGGCCAAATGCCGGCCCATATTTGATCATGTCCATTAACAGCCTGCCACATTCTGGGCCTAATAAAGGCCCATATGATATCCGGCCTGTTAAAAGCCTACCATGTTCTGGGCCAAATTACGGCCCAGATCAGATCCGGCTCTTTAAGAGGCTTTGGGCTAAATTATGGCCCATATCAGATTCGGCCCGTTAACTGGACGCTATGCTTGTGGGCCCACTTGCTAAAGGCCCATTTAGTAAGTCGGCCTGATATTAGTTTCGGCCTGTTAAAGGTCCGTTTAACATTTTGGCCCTATATTTATTTCGGCCTGTTAAAAGCCCGTCATATAGTTGGGCCTAACTACGGCCTGGTTTGCATCCAGCCTGCTCACAGCCGATAATCTGATTGGGATAAACAAGGACCGAGAAAATTTTGGCCTATTAACGGGCCGTGATGTGATTGACACAATCATGGGCCACGGTCTATTTCGGCCTATTTTCGGCCCGTGAGCTGTTCGGCACATTTCAGGCCAAACCTACTTTTCAGCCTCCTAAAAGCCCATTGAGTTTTCTTGAGAAAATAGGGCCGGTGATTTACTCGGCCTATTAAAGGCCCGAATCTACTAGTGGGCCAGTTTACATTTAGGCCCGTTAACGGACCAAAATGATGGGGCCCATGATGCGGATCATACATAGTGATTTGCATGACGGCCCGATTATGTACCATAATTTTACGATTTGGCCGGTTTACTATAAAGACATGATATATATATATATATATATATATATATATATATATATATATATATATATATGTATATGTATAGTAAAATAACTGCAACATCATGAATAAGAAAAAACCTAGACTATACAATAAAGAAATTACGTCATATTACATCCATTGGGCATCAAAGTTTGCCACTATGATAATAAAGCACAAGCAGATAACAGATTACATACACTAGGTATCAAAGATCGCCAACAGTGCAAATAAACACGCCGACAAAATAATATACAAAACCGACAACACTTCAAAAGAGTTCAAGAAAGGTTTTCCCTGCTCGGGAGCTGCAGCACAAGCAGCTGAGCAAGCTGATGAGACTGCGCTTGTTTGACACTTATATCCTCCTCACTTTGAAAGATAAACAAGCAGACAGATGATAGGTTTTGCACATATAAGTATCAGTGCTGACAATTCGTCACATTTCTTACTGACAAATAAAGTGACACAGTTTAAAATGGCATTAACACAATATGGTATTGTTCAGGTCAAGACATGGCAGGAAATGAGATTGTGAAGGAGTTGGCAGCTTCACGACACCACTGGATTACAGATCAAGAACTCATAAGTATCAATGGTTAGTGTGCTTACAATTTATCCCATTTCAGATTGGCAAATAAAGAGACGGTTTAAATAATAGTAGAATGATATGACATTGTTCATAGTTAAGACATTGCAGAATATGACATTGTGCTATAGTGGGTAGGTTCACCACACCACTGGATTACAGATCAAGAACAGAAGCATATATGCAGTGCAAAAGAAGATCACTTGCTATGTATAGTTTAATGGGACAATTAGCTTTGTGCCCCTAGTTGTGTCCCCCTCGTCTGTTTTACCCCTAGTTTGAGAAAGTCACCGGTTCTATCCACACCACTTTGGAATTCTTTCGTTTTTGCCCTTCCATCACGGCTCCGCTTGGTCAGCGTCGTTTGACCACATACGGTGCTCCGTTTTGGACCCTGCTTGCCCCCCTCTAGGATAGAACCCAGTCGGGCCCATATCACTCTCATCCCCACTCTTTCCCGTTCCCCACTCTCTCCCCGTTCCCACTCTCACGAACCCTAGCTAGGAGGCGATGACAGCGACATCGTTGACGACTGCGGTGCCCGCGGTGACTGCTGCAGATGGTGGACAACAGCGAAGACAACGGTGCCACCTGCGGCGACCGCGGCCGCAAGGCAAGGATGGTGGACGACGGCGACGGCAGCGGTGCCACCTGCGGCGCCCGCGGTTGTAAGGCAAGGTGGTGGACGACAACGACGGCAGCTGTGCCACCTGCGGCGTCCGCGGCCGCAAGGCAAGGACACGGTCGCAGACAACATTAGGGTAAGTCCCCCCATCCCAGATCTGCTGTTTCTTCCTCCCCTAGATCCCAGATCTGTTGTTATATGTTGATATCGTGCCCGGTTTGCATAGGATTGATCCGGCTAGAGCATTTAATATCAGTGTTAGAATGGAGACATGCATTTTAACTGCTGTTGGTACAGAAGGAAAAGAAACTAGCTTCACATTTCCATTAATGGTGGACAACAACATCACATTTGAGCAGTTTAGGGCAACAATATTTGCCAAATATCCATGGGGATTACATGATGCTGTTGAGCTAAGGTACTGGGATGTGTCGAAAGTTGCTTGGGTGCCTATTCAGTCTGATAATGAGTTAGGTGCCATGTTTGCAAATAATGCACAAACCATGTCATGCAATCTGGAAATCACTATTATTCAGAGGCGTAGGCCCCCCTCTGGGTCAAAAAATAATTCAAACCCCACTGCTTCAAGGCCCTCTGGTTCTAAAGCATCTACAAAACCTAGGACTAACACAAGGGGAACAAGTAGCAGTTGCAGGCCACTTACAACCCCAAGTGCAAATGCTCAGTCTGAGCATTCTTGCAGTAAAACCCAAGCTAAACCTAGCATACCAGTTGATCCTGTTGTGGAGGAAGCAGAACCTGATGCAACACTTTTGTCTGATGAAGAAGATGAGAAACATTATCCAGTCTATGGTCAGCACAACAATGAGGAAGATCACGTAGATGAGGAGTACATTCCTGCTGAATTCTCTGATACAGATGAAGATGAGAAGCAGGAGGACCTAGACAATGGAGATTTTCAAGCTGAAGATGAGGACACACCTGTCATGATGTATGACAGAGATAATCCCTCTATTGGGGAAGGTGTAGTTTTTCCTTCAGCAATTGACTACAGAAATGCAGTTGCAACTTTCTCAATTACCACTGAAATAGAGTACATCACTTTGAAAAGTGACCAAAGAAGGTTTACTGTAAAATGTGCCTCTGATAGATGTAAGTGGAGGCTGCATGCCTCTTTAATGAGGAGAAGCACATTATTTCAGGTACTAATGCATTTTCTGTTTTCCTTTCTATAATTATTGTTCAAAATTTATGTTTCATGTACTAATTGCTTGTTCTTTTTTAACAGATTAAGGTCAACCCTTACCCTCACAACTGTCCAAGTGTTAACAAATCTCAGAGATTGAGGGTTGCAAAGAGAAGATGGATAGCAGATGCTTCTATGGCTTGGATTAGAAAAAATCCAGGGATAGGTCCAAGGGAAATTCAGCACAGGTTGACAGAGAAGTATGGAGTGGAGGTGCCATATAGTAGGTGTTATTTTGGTAAAGAGATGGCATTAGACAAGATGTTTAACAACTACAGTAATAGTTTCAATCTGATTTATTCATTCAAGGCTAAAGTTGAGAGAACATCACCAGGCAGTGTAGTTGAAATTGACAAGCACACTATGGAATACTCATTGAGAGGAAAGAAATTGCACAAGGAGTGTTTCAGAAGAGTGTTTGTGTGCTTCAAGGCATGTCAGACAGGTTTCTTGGAGGGGTGCAGGCCTTACCTTGCTGTGGATGCAACATCACTGACTGGTAGGTACAGGGGCCAGCTTGCTTCTGCTTGTGCCCTTGATGCACACGATTGGTTATTTCCAGTTGCCTATTGTGTCATAGAAGCAGAGTCAATTGAGAGCTGGACTTGGTTCTTCCAACAACTGAATAAAGTAATAGGACATCCAGAAGGTTTAGTCATACATACTGATGCATGCAAAGGATTGGAGACAGCTGTTGATGATGTATATGCTGGGGTGGAGCACAGGGAGTGTATGAGGCATTTGGCTTAAAACTTCAGCAAGAAATTCAAAGGCAAGTTCTATGATGAGAATTTGTGGCCATGCTCACTTACATACAACATTAAAAAGCACAACTATCATCTGAATCAGTTGCACAGTAGGCCCAAAGTTAAAGAATATTTAGAGGAGCATCACACAAAAATATGGGCTAGAGCACACATCAATGACATTTGCAAGGTAGACTATGTGAACAACAACCTTGGTGAAGCTTTCAACTCAAGGATCAAGAAATACAAGGGGCTTCACATAGTTGACTTGTGTGACAAGATCAGGCAGTACATTATGCAAAAAATTGATATAAGGAACATGATTGCCATTGATCATTTTGAAGGCCATCTCATTGTTCCATCTGTGATGAAGGCCTTAATGGCAAAAACAAAAGGTTTAGAGATGAGTTTGATTAGGAGAAGCACAGCAGAGGTTGGAGTTACTGCTACTGATAGAGAAAAAAGAGAATGGAGGTACCCTGTTGACTTACAAAAGTGGTCTTGTAGTTGCAGACAATGGCAAGTAACTGGTAAGCCATGTATCCATGCTCTGTTCTTTATCACTTCTCTTAGAGGTGAAGCCAGTGGAATAGATCAGTATATGCACAAGTTTTATTTTGTTGAGAAATTTAGAGCTACTTATGCTGACAACCTTCCAACTTTGGAAGGGAAGCAATAGTGGGAAATTGTGAATCCAGGATTTAAACTTTCTGCTCCAGTTCAAAATAGAGCACCCGGCAGGCCGAGGAAAACTAGAATTAGGTCCAGTAGTGAAGGAAAAGGACTAGGTCCTATGAGGAAAAAATGTGGCAGGTGTGGAGGACGAGGACACCATGCCAACAAATGCAAAAATTCAGTTGATGCAGCCTTTGGTGAAGATGAACATTGGGGAGCTGAGAATGCAAAAGAGCCAGCAGTGCAAGTGGAAGCAGTGGAAGTAGATGATGGAACAGATGCAGAAGATCCACCACAAGAGCAACCTATAGAGCCAACACCAACATCTACACAAGCTACTATAACCAGGTGATGTTTGTGTATGTTTGTGTATATATGTTTGTTTTCATGCACTATCATATGAAATGTGACATGCTTGCACTTTTCACAGCCCAAGAAAGAATTATAAGAAGGCAGCAGATAGAGGAGCTTCTCCAGCTAAGAAGCAGACAACAACAATTGAAGTTCCTGGTGTGCTAGCCCCAAACACAGCAAAGAACACCAGGAGAAAAACAAGGCTAGCCCCCAATCCAGCTGAGAACACCAGGAGCAAAAAACTCAAGTTTTAGTTCTTCATTTGCACTTGCTGGTGACTGTTTGAGATGAATGTATGTTGAACTAGTATTTTCACTTGCTGTTGAACTACTGTTTGAGATGTCATGATGTTGAACTAGTATTTTCACTTGCTGTTGAACTACTGTTTGAGATGCTGGCTATGTCATGCTTTAATTTAAAGTTGTTTGAGTTGTTTGATCATATGTGATGCTTGATATGTCATGCTTTAATTTGAAGTTGTTTGATCATCTGCCAATATGAACCAAATTGTCGTCGACGACGACAATTTGGTCATCTCCCTAGTCATCTGCTAATATGAACCAAATTGTCGTCGACGACGACAATTTGGTCATCTCTCTAGTCATCTGCCAATATGAACCAAATTGTCGACGACGACGACAATTTGGTCATCTCCCTAGTCATCTGCCAATATGAACCAAACTGCAGAAATTTAGAACACCAAATACCATTACATGAAGATTGGTACATTACAAAGTTCATCCATATCCTGCACTACAACAACAATAAACATACTTGCTTCACTTAGTGGCTTCATTCAGTGATAACACTGATAAAGCCACAACTACAACACATACAACAATTCCACTAAACAACACTGCCCAAACATTGAGCATCTCATCTCTCTCCTTCAGTTTCTTGTTCAAAGCACGGTTCTTCTTTGACAGCTCCATATTTTCCCTCTGCAATTTGTGAGACTTGATCCAGCTGCGTTCAATCTCTGCAGGTAGATCTTCAAATGCAAGGGCCACATGCAGTGGAGGAAGAGGGTCAACCCAAACCACCCACTTGCACTCATCTGGCAACTAATTAGATGAACAAAATTAGAAATTTCAAAATAACAACAACCTCCCAAATTGACAAGCAACTACTTACATTAAGAGGGCAACCCAAAAATCGTCGGCCCGTGCTAGCCCCTACCCAAGCCACCCGACGAGCAGGAACTAGGCCATGTCCAGGGCAACGGTGCTTAGATCTGGGCTCCAAGCTGGAAAATGATTCATCTGGGTGATGGTACTCCGAGACGAGCTCCACAATCCCCATCCCATCGATCTAAATCAGAAGAAGAGCAAAAAAAATCCCCAAATCAGAGAAACCCTAGAATGAGGGGGTCAAATGGTTGAAACCCTAGAAAATCCCCATGGAGTGCTCCACTTACCTCCGCAGCAGTAGAACCAACCACCGTCGAGGAGTTTGACGACGGGAAGCTTGTCGTCCGCATCTTCTCCTCCTACTCGGGCCTCTCCCACGGCGGATCTCGATCCCGTTCTTCATGAGATCTCCCACTCTCTGTTTGTTTCTGCATGTGAGCTCGAGGAGGACGAAGGGGTATCTGGGCTGGGGACACGGGGGCAAAAATGTCCAAAATGGAGCGCCGTATGTGGTCAAACGTCGCTGACCAAGCGGAGCCGTGACGGAAGGGCAAAAACGAAAGAATTCCAAAGTGGTTTGGACAGAACCGGTGACTTTCTCAAACTAGGGGTAAAATAGATGAGGGGGACACAACTAGGGGCATAAATCAAATTGTCCCTAGTTTAATTTACATGGTATGAAGAAGGAACTTGGTTGTACAACTGAAAACTTAAATTGAGAAGGACAAACTTTTGTTTATGAACTACACAATAAACTTTAAACACGCAATTTGATGCAAACACCAAAATTAAACAGCTGTTGTAGTCATGCCTAACCAAATATACACAACAAAGTTTGAAGGCTTGAGAAGGACAAACTTACATTATTCGTGAAGACAGGCTCTATAAAGCCCTTGTCCATGCTGATTGGGGGGGGGGCAATTCAAGAAGTTTACCACAGAATCTTCTTCATAAGCATTGCCTTTATTCTACATTTTGTTAATAGTAAATATAGATGTGATAATATAAGAAAAAATGGAGAATATTTAAGATAAGATGAAGAGTGATGCTACATAACCAAGTAGCTATAAATGTGGGTACATTGATAAAGGCAAAAAGGTACAGCCAAGAGCATTGCAGAGCTAAACTTCTTCAGTACCATCGGTGTTATCCAACCTTATGGTAAGAGTAAATATAGATCTCATGTGTAGAAAATGGAGGGAAAAGAAAAATAAGCTGCAGAGTGATGGTTGATACGTCTCCAACATATCTATAATTTATGAATGATTCATGCTATTATATTATCTGTTTTGGATGTTTATGGGCTTTATTATACACTTTTATATTATTTTTGGGACTAACCTATTAACCGGAGGCCCAGCCCATATTGCTGTTTTCTTGCCTATTTCAGTGTTTCGAAGAAAAGGAATATCAAATGGAGTCCAAACGGAATGAAACCTTCGGGAGCGTTATTTTTGGAACGAAAGCAATCCAGGGGACTTGGAGTGCAAGTCAGGGAAGCTTCGAGGAGGCCACAAGGCAGGGGGCGCGCCCACCCCCCTCTAGGCGCGCCCTCCACCCTCGTGGGCCCCTCGTGGCTCCCATGACCGACTTCTTTCGCCTATATAAGTCCATATACCCTAAAACCTTCGGGGACAACAATAGATCGGGAGTTCCGCCACCGCAAGCCTTTGTGGCCACCAAAAACCTCTCGGGAGCCCGTTCCGGCACCCTACCGGAAGGGGGATCCCTCACCGGTGGCCATCTTCATCATCCCAGCGCTCTCCATGACGAGGAGGGAGTAGTTCACCCTTGGGGCTGAGGGTATGTACCAATAGCTATGTGTTTGATCTCTCTCTCTCTCTCGTGTTCTCTCTATGGCACGATCTTGATGTATCACGAGCTTTGCTATTATAGTTGGATCTTATGATATTTCTCCCCCTCTACTCTCTTGTAATGGATTGAGTTTTCCCTTTGAAGTTGTCTTGTCGGATTGAGTCTTTAAGGATTTGAGAACACTTGATGTATGTCTTGTCGTGCTTATCTGTGGTGACAATGGGATATCACGTGATCCACTTGATGTATGTTTTGGTGATCAACTTGCGGGTTATGCCCATGAACCTATGCATAGGGGTTGGCACACGTTTTCGTCTTGACTCTCCGTTAGAAGCTTTGGGGCACTCTTTGAAGTACTTTTGTGTTGGTTGAATAGATGAATCTGAGATTGTGTGATGCATATCGTATAATCATACCCACAGATACTTGAGGTGACAATGGAGTATCTAGGTGACATTAGGGTTTTGGTTGATTTGTGTCTTAAGGTGTTATTCTAGTATGAACTCTATGATAGATTGAATGGAAGGAATAGCTTCATGTTATTTTACTACGGACTCTTGACTAGATAGAACAGAAAGGATAACTTTGAGGTGGTTTCGTACCCTACCATAATCTCTTCGTTTGTTCTCCGCTATTAGTGGCTTTGGAGTGACTCTTTGTTGCATGTTGAGGGATAGTTATATAATCCAATTATGTTATTATTGTTGAGAGAACTTGCACTAGTGAAAGTATGAACCTTAGGCCTTGTTTCCTACCATTGCAATACCATTTGCGCTCACTTTTATCATTAGT
Source organism: Triticum dicoccoides (assembly GCF_002162155.2). NCBI lineage: Eukaryota > Viridiplantae > Streptophyta > Magnoliopsida > Poales > Poaceae > Triticum > Triticum dicoccoides. Next base: position 165,869,871 of record NC_041381.1, read on the forward strand.
TACCTTGCTGTTTCTATAATTTCAGATTAAAAAAACCTTTATCTACCATCCATATTGCACTTGTATCACCACCTCTTCACCGAACTAGTGCACCTATACAATTTACAATTGTATTGGGTGTGTTGGGGACACAAGAGACTCTTTGTTATTTGGTTGCAGGGTTGTTTGAGAGAGACCATCTTCATCCTATGCCTCCCATGGATTGATAAACCTTAGGTCATCCACTTGAGGGAAATTTGCTACTGTCCTACAAACCTCTGCACTTGGAGGCCCAACAACGTCTACAAGAAGAAGGTTGTGTAGTAGACATCAAGCTCTTTTCTGGCGCCGTTGCCGGGGAGGTGAGTGCTTGAAGGTATATCTTTAGATCTTGCAATCAAATCTTTTAGTTTCTTGTTTTATCACTAGTTTAGTTTATAAAAGGAAACTACAAAAAATGGAATTGAGTTTACCTCATACGCTTCATCTTTTTGATATCTTTCATGAGAATGATGGTAAGGAAAATTGTGCTCAATTGCTAGAAGAAGAAGTCTATAAAATGTTTGGTACTAGATCTTTGTATGATGGGCATGATTGCAATGTTGTTAGTATGAATTCCTTGAATATCCATGATGCTAATATGCAAAGCCACAAGCTTGGGGAAGCTATGTTTGATGAAGATGATATTTTTTGTCCCCCAAGTTTTGATGAGAATATTTATTATGATGAAAGCATGCCTCCTATTTATGATGATTATATTGATGAAAGTGGGTTTGGAAGAGTGTCAATTTTGGGAAGTAATGATCCCACTATTTCGGAGGATGTTGAATATTATTGTGATAATTATGAAAGTGGATTTGGAGAGGTCGTGACTTTATTTAGTGATGAATCCACTATTTTGGAAGAGGTCCCAATTGATTATGAGAACAAAGTTGCTATCTATGATGATTATTGTGATGACTTGTATGCTATTAAGAATAATGATAACCATGAAACTTGTCATCATGATTTTAGTTTTCAATTGGATTATGCCTCACATGATAATTATTTTGTTGAGTTTGCTCCCACTACTATTGATGAGAATAGATTTTCTTATGTGGAGAGTAGTAAATTTTTTATGCAAGTAGATCATGAAAAGAATGCTTTATGTGCTGGTTATATTGTTGAATTCATTCATGATGCTACTGAAAATTATTATGAGGGAGGAACATATGCTTGTAGGAATTGCAATAATATCAAGTTTCCTCTCGATGTGCTTAAAGTTTTGAAGTTATGCTTGTTTTGCCTTCCTATGCTAGTTGATTATTGTTCCCAATAGTTGTTTGCTCACAAAGTCCCCATGCCTAGGAAGTGGGTTAGACTTGAATATGCTAGTCATATGCTTCATGATGCTCCCGTTATGTTTCAATTCTTATCTTTTATGTGAGCATCATTGTCAGCATCATGCCTATCATAGGAAGTGGGTTAGACTTAAATGTAATGTAGGCATGTATTCTGAATATAGTCATACGTGCTTATGGAAAAGAACTTGCATGACATCTTTTGTCCTACCCTCCAGTGGCAGCGGGGTCCGATTGGAAACTAAGGGATATTAAGGCCTCTTTTTAATAGAGTACCGAACCAAAGCATTAACACTTAGTGAATACATGAACTCCTCAAACTACGGTCATCACCGGTAAGTATCCCGATTATTGTCACTTCGGGGTTAACGGATCGTAACACATAATAGGTGACTATAGACTTGCAAGATAGGATGAAGAACTCACATATATTCATGAAAACATAATAGGTTCAGATCTGAAATCATGGCACTCGGGCCCTAGTGACAAGCATTAAGCATAGCGAAGTCATAGCAACATCAATCTCAGAACATAGTGGATACTAGGGATCAAACCCTAACAAAACTAACTCGATTACATGGTAAATCTCATCCAACACATCACCGTCCAGCAATCCTACGATGGAATTACTCACGCACGGCGATGAGCCTCAGGAAATTGGCGATGGAGGATGGTTGATAATAACGATGGCGACGGATTCCCCTCACTGGAGCCCCGAACGAACTCCAGATCATCCCTCTCGAGAGAGTTTAGGGCTTGGCGGCGGCTCCGTATCGTAAAACTCAATGAATCCTTCTCCTTGATTTTTTTTCTCCCCGAACGTGAATATATGGAGTTGGAGTTGACGTCAGTGGAGCATCAGGGGGCCCACAAGGCAGGGGGCGCACCCTAGGGGGGCGCCCCCACCCTCGTGGATAGGGTGTGGGCCCCCTGACATTGATTCTTTTGCCAATATTTTTTATTAATTCCAAAAAGTTGCTCCGTGGATTTTCAGGTCATTCCGAGAACTTTTATTTCTGCACAAAAATAACACCATGGCAGTTCTGCTAAAAACAACGTCAGTTCGGGTTAGTTCCATTCAAATCATGCAAGTTAGAGTCCAAAACAAGGGCAAAAGTGTTTGGAAAAGTAGATACGATGGAGACGTATCAACTCCCCCAAGCTTAAACCTTTGATTGTCCTCAAGCAATTCAGTTGACAAACTGAAAGTGATAAAGAAAAACTTTTACAAACTCTGTTTGCTCTTGTTGTTGCAAATATGTAAAGCCAGCATTCAAGTTTTCAGCAAAGATCATGAACTAACCATATTTACAATAACACTTAGGTCTCATGTTTACTCATATCAATGGTATAATCAACTAGCGTGCAATAATAATAAATCTTGGATGACAACACTTTATCAAAACAATCATAATATGATATAACAAGATGGTATCTCGCTAGCCCTTTCCGAGACCACAAAACATAAATGTAGAGCACCTCTGAACATCAAGGACTGACTAAACATTGTAATTCATGGTAAAAGAGATCTAGTCATAGTCACACCCAATATAAATTAATAGTAATGCATGCAAATGACATCGGTGCTCTCCAGTGGGTGCTTTTTAATAAGAGGGTGATGACTCGACATAAAATTAAATAGATAGGCCCTTCGCAGAGGGAAGCAAGGATTTGTAGAGGTGCCAGAGCTCGATTTTGAAATAGAGATAAATAATATTTTGAGCGGTATACTTCATTGTCAACATAACAACCAAGTGATCTCGATATCTCCCATGCTACACACATTATAGGCGGTTCCCAAACAGAATGGTAAAGTATATACTCCCCCACCACCAACAAGCATCAATCCATGGCTTGCCTGAAACAATGGGTGCCTCCAACTAACAACAATCCTGGGGGAGTTTTGTTTGCAATTATTTTGATTTAATTTGAGCATGGGACTGGGCATCCCGGTGACCAGCCATTTTCTCATGAGTGAGGAGCGGAGTCCACTCCTCTTGAGAATAACCAACCTAGCATGGAAGATACAGACATCCCTAGTTGATACATGAGCTGTTCGAGCATACAAAACAGAATTTCATTTGAAGGTTTGGAGTTTGGCACATACAAATTTACTTGGAACGGCAGGTAGATACCTCATATAGGAAGGTATGGTGGACTCATATGGAATAACTTTGGGGTTTATGGATTTTGGATGCACAAGCAGTATTCCTGCTTAGTACAAGTGAAGTCTAGAAAGAGACTGGGAAGCGACCAACTAGAGAGCGACAACAGTCATGAACATGCATTAAAAATTAATCAACACTAAATGCAAGCATGAGTAGGATATAATCCACCATGAACATAAATATCATGAAGGCTATGTTGATTTTGTTTCAACTACATGCGTGAACATGTGCCAATTCAAGTCACTCGAATCATTCAAAGGAGGATACCACCCTATCATACCACATCACAACCATTTTAATAGCATGTTGGCACGCAAGGTAAACCATTATAAACTCCTAGCTAATTAAGCATGGCATAAGCAACTATAATATCTAATTGTCATTGCAAACATGTTTATTCATAATAGGCTGAATCAGGAACGATGAACTAATCATATTTACAAAAACAAGATAGGTCGACTTCATACCAGCTTCTCTCATCTCAATCAGTCCATCATATATCGTCATTATTACCTTTCACTCACACGACCGAATGGTGTGGATAATAATAATAGTGCACGTGCATTGGACTAACCTGGAATCTGCAAGCATTCAATTCAAGGGAGAAGACAAGGTAATATGGGCTCTTGGTTAAGTTAACAATAATGCATATAAGAGCCACTCAACATTTTCATCATGGTCATCTCCTCTC
>NC_041381.1:165874368-165923002 GCF_002162155.2 Triticum dicoccoides
GTTTTCTTTTAGTTACTACAACTACAGGCATGGAAAGTAAACTAGCTAAAAGCTATAGCTAATATTTTTTGGTTTTCTTAAGGTTATTCAAACACACAAGAAGAAAGCAAGAAAAAGAAAATAAACTAGCATGGATAGTACAATGAAAAAGTATGAGCACCGACAACTGGAATGAGTGTGTGGACATGAATGTAATGTCGGTGAGAAATACGTACTCCCCCAAGCTTAGGCTTTTGGCCTAAGTTGGTCTATGCCCATGGATCAGAACTACTCTCTTCGGTGTACTGAGGAGTGTCATCTGAGTACCACTGGCTGGCAATCTCCTCCGGATCCCACTGATAAAAGGACAGCCGATAAGGGTCAAGTGGTGGTTCTGGCTCAGGCTCTAGAGCTGGTGTCTGGCTCCGGTATGCATGAACGGCCTCCGGCAAGATGAGGTACGTGCCTGAGGATAAGTCAAACAGAGAGGGTTAGGCAAGATAATAGTCTCACTGTGAGTTTTATAAAATCTCAAATTATACTTAAGCATCATCTCATCATTATTAACAATAAACTCTTATGCTACCATACTCTTATAATCTAGACAAATAGGGGACAACAGCTTTTCCTCTTTCTCATAATGCCTAATAGATATCCTGAAATGTTTAGCAAGGCATGAAGCAAAGATGCCTCCAAATATGGGGCCCTTTGTACGATTCAGACTTAATCGTTTAGCAATAATAGCGCCTAAACTAACAGTGTTATCACGATACAAAGCATGGCACAGAATAACAATACTAGGGACACTAAGGTTTCCACAGTTTCCGCGACCAATTAAACATCTAATAGCAAATATTGCGAAGTAATGTACGACATGAAAGTGTATGCTAGTAATTCTTGCATCAGAAACCTTCCTCGTTTCCCCTACAATATTCACATCAATAAATCCATCCAGATCTCTATGATGTGGTTCCTCTATGCTGCCCTCGAAGGGTATCTTGCAAACCTCACAAAAATCACATAGTGACATCTCCCTAACCTCATCATATAAATGAAACTCTACTGAAGGTGGTGATTTCTTAGAATGAAAGTAAATTTTTTGCATGAAAGTATTAGTGAGTAAGAGATACTGTTCGAGCTGGTCGTGGAGGAAGTCAGTGAGGCTTGCATTATCAACCAAAGAATAAAAAGCATCATGAATCCCGGCTGCTCTCAAGAACTCATCACAAGGCCATTCACACGGCCGAACTTCCGCGACGCGAGGGAGATTATACTTGGGCTTTTTATTCTCCTTACTTTGTTTATCCTTCGAGCTTTCGCTTGAAGAGCCTCTCAAAAATCTCTTCATCATTTTCTGAAAATTTCTGAAATTTTTAGTAACTCAAAATAAAAGTGAACCAAACTCAACAAAATTGATAGGAACTACTCCCACAAGTGCCTAGAGACTATATCATGCATTAGAACTACTTGGGACCATATAAATTTGACATGCAAGCTCAAGAACAGGGTTACCTTAGCAACAAAAATTTGCAATGAATAAAGCACTAGAACAAAAACTAATTGGACCATTGGAGGAGTCACATACCAAAGAGCAATCCCCCAAAGCAGTTTTGTGAGTGGAGCTTTGAGCAAGGAGATCGAAAATGGCAGCAAGATGAGCTAGAACTCGTGCTTGAGCTGGTTGGTGATTTTTTGGGAGGAAGAAGGAGAGTGTGGGTGCAGGAATAAGTGGAGGGGGGCCACCAGGGGCCCACGAGGTAGGGGGCGCGCCCCAGGAGGGTGGGCGCGCCCTGGACCCTCGTGACCAGGTGCTGGCTCCCCCTGATGTGTTCTCAGTTCTAGATATTCTCAAATATTCTAGAAAAATCATATTTCATTTTCAGGGCATTTGGAGAACTTTTATTTTCGGGTATTTTTTATTGCACGTTTAATTCAGAAAATAGACAGAAAATATTATTTTTGCTTTATTTGATCTAAATAACCGAAAGTAAAAAGAGGGTACAGAAGGTTGTGCCTTCTAAATTCATCCATCTCATGTTTGTCAAAAGGAATCCACTAACAAGGTTGATCAAGTCTTGTTAACAAACTCATTCCGAATAACATGGAACTGGAGAAATTTGGAATAACACTAGGTTACCTCAACGGGGATATGTACATCCCCAATAATAAGAATATCATATTTCTTCTTTACAGTAGGAAGAGGAAATTCAAAACCTCCAATAATAATTGATGGAATTTTTCCAATAGAATTGATACTGTGAACTTGAGGTTGTTTCCTCGGAAAGTGTACTGTATGCTCATCACCATTAACATGAAAAGTGACATTGCCTTTGTTGCAATCAATAACAGCCCCTGCAGTGTTCAAAAAAGGTCTACCAAGGATAATTGACATACTATCGTCCTCGGGAATATAAAGAATAATGAAGTCCGTTAAGATAGTAACGTTTGCAACCACAACAGGCACATCCTCACAAATACCGACAGGTATAGTGGTTGATTTATTGGCCATTTGCAAAGATATTTAAGTAGGTGTCAACTTATTCAATTCAAGTCTACGATATAAAGAGAGAGGCATAACACTAACACCGGCTCCAAGATCACATAAAGCAGTTTTAACATAGTTTCTTTTAATGGAACATGGTATAGTTGGTACTCTTGGATCTCCAAGTTTCTTTGGTATTCCACATTTAAAAGTATAATTAGCAAGCATGATGGAAATTTCAGCTTTCGGTATCTTTCTTTTATTTGTAAAAATATCTATCATGTACTTAGCATAAGGATTCACTTTAAGCATATCAGTCAAACGCATACACAAAAAGATAGGTCTATTCATTTCAGCAAAGCGCTCAAAATCTTCATCATCCTTTTTATTGGATGGTTTAGGAGGAAAAGGCATGGGTTTCTGAACCCATGGTTCTCTTTCTTTACCGTGCTTCATAGCAACGAAGTCTCTCTTATCATAAAGTTGATTCTTTGATTGTGGGTTATCAAGATCAACAACAGGTTCAATCTCTATATCATTGTTATTGCTAGGTTGAGCATCAACATGAACATTATCACTAGGTTCATGTTCATCACCAGATTGTGTTTCAGCATCAGAAATAGAAATATCATTAGGATTCTCAGATGTGTCTACAACAGGTTCACTAGAAGCATGCAAAGTCCTATAATTTTTCTTTTTCTTCCTAGAAGGGCTAGGTGCATCAACATTATTTCTTTGAGAATCTTGCTCAATTCTCTTAGGGTGGCCCTCAGGATACAAAGGTTGCTGAGTCATTTTACCACCTCTAGTCATAACTCTAACAGCATTATCATTTTTCTTATTATTTAATTCATTGAGCAAATCATTCTGAGCCTTAAGCACTTGTTCTACTTGAGTGGTAACCATAGAAGCATGTTTACTAATGAGTTTAAGTTCACCCTTAAGTCTAGACATATAATCACTCAAGTGTCCAATCATATAAGCATTACTTTTCAATTGTCTACCAACATAAGCATTGAAATTTTCTTGTTTAGCCATAAAGTCATCAAATTCATCCAAGCATTGGCTAGCAAACTTAGTAGACGGGATTTCAACTTTATCATATCTATAGAGAGAATTTACCTTTACTACCTGCGTCGGATTATCAAGACCATGTATTTCTTCAATAGGTGGTATATTAAGGCCATGTATTTCTTCAACAGGAGGTAAATTCTTGACATCTTCAACTTTAATACCTTTCTCTTTCATAGATTTCTTTGCCTCTTGCATATCTTCTGGACTGAGAAATAGAACACCTATTTTCTTTGGAGTTGGCTTAGGAGTTGGTTCAGGAAGTGTCCAATTGTTTTCATTAGTCAACATATTATTCAATAGCAATTCAGCTTGATCGACAGTTCTTTCCCTAAAAACACAACCAACACAACTATCCAGGTGGTCTCTAGAAGCACCGGTTAGTCCATTATAAAAGATATCAAGTATTTCATTTTTCTTAAGAGGATGATCAGGCAAAGCATTAAGTAATCGAAGAAGCCTCCCCCAAGCTTGTGGGAGACTCTCTTCTTCAATTTGCACAAAATTATATATTTCCCTTAAAGCAACTTGTTTCTTATGAGCGGGGAAATATTTAGCAGAGAAGTAATAAATCATATCATGGGGACTACGCACACAACCAGGATCAAGAGAATTAAACCATGTTTTAGCATCACCCTTTAATGAGAATGGAAATAATTTAAGGATATGGTAGTAACAAGTTTTCTCATCATTAGTGAATAGGGTGGCTATATCATTCAATTTAGTAAGATGTGCCACAACAGTTTCAGATTCATAGCCATAGAAAGGATCAGATTCAACCAAAGTAATTATCTCAGGATCGACAGAGAAATCATAATCCTTATCAGTAACACAGATAGGTGAAGTAGCAAAAGCAGGGTCATATTTCATTCTAGCATTCAGAGACTTTTGTTTCAGCTTAGCTAATAACTTCTTAAGATCAGATCTATCATTGCAAGCAAGAAAGTCTCTAGCAGTTTCTTCATCCATAACATAACCCTCAGGCACAACAAGCAATTCATATCTAGGGGGTGAATCTTCATCATCACTTTCATCAATATTATCAGTTTCAATAATTTCATTCTCTCTAGCCCTAGCAAGTTGTTCATCAAGAAATTCACCTAATGGCACAGTAGTATCAAGCATAGAAGTAGTTTCATCATAAGTATCATGCATAGCAGAAGTGGCATCATGAATAACATGCGACATATCAGAATTAATAGTAGAAGCAGGCTTAGGTGTCGCAAGTTCACTCAAAACAAAAGGAGAATCAAGTGAAGAGCTAGATAGCAGTTCCTTACCTCCCCTCGTGGTTGAGGGAAAAATCTTAGTCATTTCGTCTTTCAAGTTCCTCATAGTGATCAGCAGATATAAATCCCAAGTGACTCAAAGAATAGAGCTATGCTCCTTGGCAACGGCGCCAGAAAATAGTCTTGATAACCCACAAGTATAGGGGATCACAACAGTTTTTGAGGGTATAGTATTCAACCCAAATTTATTGATTCGACACAAGGGGAGCCAAAGAATATTCTCAAGTATTAGCAGTTGAGTTGTCAATTCAACCACACCTACATAACTTAGTATCTGCAGCAAAGTATTTAGTAGCAAAGTAGTATGGAAGTAATGGTAACGGTAGCAAAAGTAACAGTAGCAATTTTGTAGTAATTGTAACAGTGGCAACGGTGAAGTAACTAAGCAAAGAGCAATATGTGAAAAGCTCGTAGGCATTGGATCAGTGATGGATAATTATGTCGGATGCGATTCCTCATGTAATAGTTATAACATAGGGTGACACAGAACTAGATCCAGTTCATCAATGTAATGTAGGCATGTATTCCGAATATAGTCATACGTGCTTATGGAAAAGAACTTGCATGACATCTTGTGTCCTACCCTCCCGTGGCAGCGGGGTCCTATTAGAAACTAAGGGATATTAAGGCCTCCTTTTAATAGAGTATCGGACCAAAGCATTAACACTTAGTGAATACATGAACTCCTCAAACTACGGTCATCATCGACAAGTATCCCGATTATTGTCACTTCGGGGTTAACGGATCATAACACATAATAGGTGACTATAGACTTGTAAGATAGGATCAAGAACTCACATATATTCATGAAAACATAATAGGTTCAGATCTGAAATCATGGCACTCGGGCCCTAGTGACAAGCATTAAGCATAGCAAAGTCATAGCAACATCAATCTCGGAACATAGTGGATACTAGGGACCAAACCATAACAAAACTAACTCGATTACATGGTAAATCTCATCCAACCCATCACCGTCCAGCAAGCCTATGATGGAATTACTCACGCACGGCGGTGAGCATCATGAAATTGGTGATGGAGGATGGTTGATGATGACAACAGCGATGGATTCCCCTCTCTGTAGCCCCGAACGGACTCCAAATCAGCCCTCCCAAGAGAGTTTAGGGCTTGGCGGCGGCTCCGTATCGTAAAACGCGATGAATCCTTCTCCTTGATTTTTTCTCCCCGAACATGAATATATGGAGTTGGAGCTGACGTCGGTGGAGCAACAGGGGGGCCACGAGGCAGGGAGCGCGCCCTAGGGGGGCACCCTCGTGGATAGGGTGTGGGCCCCTTGACGTTGATTCTTTTGCGAATATTTTTTATTAATTCAAAAGGTTGCTCCACGGATTTTCAGGTCATTCCGAGAACTTTTATTTCTGCACAAAAATAACACCATGGCAATTCTACTGAAAACAACATCAGTCCGAGTTAGTTCCATTCAAATCATGCAAGTTAGAGTCCAAAACAAGGGCAAACGTGTTTGGAAAAGTAGATATGATGGAGACGTATCATAACCATTCATACAAATCAGATAATTTGGAGCAAACAATTGATAAGAAAGCTATCATGCATACTGCTGTCACATAATGAACCAGGTATGTATGCAAGTACAGTGATACAGGACAACATGTACTAACAAGAGCAAAGCAGCGGGCATCATATTTGCGATATCTTATCATTCTTTTCAAACCGAAATTCTTCTTCGAGCAGATTTCCTGCAAAAAAGATCTGTAAGGCACGTGCGGAAAAGTAGAAGTTCAAATTGTCATGTGATATCATAGAGAATACCTCATCCTGGGAACGAGACCAGTGCATAACAAGGTTTTCCATTCAATGTCTTCTAAATTTAGCACATGAGACTTCAACGGAAATTCGTTTATAGACCTGCCATCAAAGTGTGATTTCCTCAGGTAACACCGATACCGCTGCAATGCTTCCTTGAAAAGCGCAAGCAAGCTTTGCTCGTCATGGCTATCCAGATTGACCCTCGCCTACTTACAACAATGTAATGTAAATCATTGATGTGTTCAATCAGCAGAAAACAGGAAAATAATCACCATGAATAATAGCACTTACACGTAAGTGGGACAGGAAGATGTGAAAATGGTGTTTGTCTTCACTATAATCTTCCCATGATGGGAATATATGCACGTAGTCCCTAACAACATTGAAAGCATTGTCTTTTAAACTGGGAATAACTGGAATGGGGTTCCAATCAGCAGGAATTGGCCGTCTCTGCAGTTGGGATAGGTCTTCGGCCGGTGGACTTGTTGTACTTTTTGCTGGAGTGGGATTTTTCTGTGGTACGGCTGGTGCTATGGAAACTGAAATCAGCATACCTTTTGCTGGAGTGCAGGTCCTGTGTGGTGGGGCTAGTGGTGTGGCCAGTGAAGTATGGGTACAGTCTGCTGGAGTAGGTCCTACGTTTTATGTCACTAGTTGTACAACCAATATAAGTGGGGTGTTGTCTGATTTCTCCGACACCACCATGTTTTTCAAGGACTTTGCTGGTGCTCCTTCTGGTTCGGCAATCACCCTCTTCCTTTTTGATGTCTGATGCACAAGAACAACATTTGAGTGAAAAAATATGGTATGATGACAGATGGAATATGTATTGATAATGGATGGGCATGGCATCTCGACATATATGATGAGTAAACTAAGCAGATGGCGGTGCAACTAAGTAGAAGAAATGCAAGACAACATGTGCAAGATATGCGCAATCAATAAATCCTTGCCAAATTAGAACATGCACCTTGATGGGTGAACAGGACAGGCCATCTGCCTTTGACTCCTCGAGGTTAGAATAGTAATTAGGATCATATTCTCAAAATCATAAGGTTGAATTCAAAAAAATTAAACCAAATTATGTTCTACTAAAATGTATGGATTAGTAATATCTACATATTAAATAACATAGATGCGCGTGAATCCATATGAGTATGCATGTTTAATAGATCAATTTTGGTTCGAGTACGAATTACATGTATCATCATCTTGAATTCAAATATTTGAATCCCTTTTATGTGGACTCCTTTCATGCCCATCTCTCTCGCATGCATGCTCCTTCATGTAGCTATCACTCTCTTTTCTCCAGCTCACCCACATGCTCACTTCATGTTTCTCCTATCTTCGCAAACATGGTCTCTCGACGTCTCCCTTGAGAAGTGTCACACTCTCCCTATCATTATACATTACACGGTTTTCATCATCTCTCACATCTCTACCATTCTCTGGTATCACTAGGTACCTACGCTTTCTTTTTCACCGCCACACACACAGTCTCACTCGTCTTTCACTTTGTCTTTCTCTCTATGGGGTTCTCTCACACACCCTATATGTCTCTAGATATGACTCATACCACTAAAATTACTCTCTCCTGCAGACACAACATTTGTTGCGGTCTCCTTTCCATTTTCATCCCAGTTATGAAACTTACATTATTCATCTGTTTACCGATCAAACAAACTCCCCCCCCCTCTCTCACACACACATACACAACTCCTGCTTCCACTCCCCTTCCCGACTACCGTCTCTCTCTCTCACACACAAAACTCTCGCTTTGGCACCCCCGACTCGTATTTCTCTCACAAACATTTATCGACTAGCCTCTAGATAGGTTTATACACGCGCACACTCGTGCTTCCACTATCGGATACATGTCTCTCTCGCGCTCCTTCTTGAGACACACCCTCTCGATCGTGCACACACACACTATTCGCCTCATTTTAAGCCGATACCTCTCGCACACACACTCTTTGTGTCTTTGTCACACATGCACTCCGTCCTCCTCCTCTCTCCTTCTCTCTCTCTCTCACACACATGGGCTTTTTGCAACAACTAGCAAGATGCCCATGCGTTGCATGGAACATCAAGATGCATTTGTATGAGTAGTTTATCCTGTAGGAGAAAAGAATGAACGAGGAAAGGCCTTATTTGCAAATGTGGAGAGGGGTGTGTGTATATTTTTGCAAAATTGCCACAGTTTCCTTCCTATCCGTCAGATATAAATTGGACGGCCTATATTGTACGATGCAGCCACACCATCATCACCAACTCTGTTTTTTATCTATACTCTTATAAAAAGCATAGTCGGTGATGATGGTGTGCCTTCCATCCTGCAATATAGGTCATCCGATCTATATCTAACAGATAGGAAGGAAACTATGGCAATTTACCCACACCCCTCTCCACATTTGCAGATAAGGCCTTCCCTCGTTCATCCTTTTCTCCCACAAGATCTTGATGTTCCGTGCAACGCACGGGCATCTTGCTAGTAAGAGTAGAAATTAGACATATACCACTTCTCAAATCTTGAAACCAACAACATTCCTCCCTTATCTCATCAAAACCGCCAAAGGAATATATTTTGAGTGAAACATAACATATTTTTAGTGATATACGTATTTCAAAACTAGACTCTTGTTTCTATCAAATCGGTGAATATGCATTAATCTACTTTGATCGTGTGGCAATGCATTGGCACATTGATAGTAGTTATTACCACTGTAAAAAAATTTGGACACTAGACAAATGGTGGAGTACATATACGAAGAGAAGAGGCGCACGCACGCAGTTGGTCTGTCGCTGTCTCGCACACATGAGAGTTATGTAAAGGCACTGTTAACAAATAAACCCTATAACCCTAGGTGCACGATTGCTACATGCGCGGGTACCGGGTACGTGGTGGAATGCACCTTTGTAGGAATAGTCAGCTCGTGTGATAATTTGATCCGTAGGAGTTGATAGTCGGGACTGAGGGAGTCCTAGATTAGGGGGTCCTCGGACAGCCGGACTATACTTATGCCGGACTGTTGGACTATGAAGATACAAGATTGAAGACTGTGTCCCGTGTCTGGGTGGGACTCTCCTTTGCGTGGAAGGAAAGCTTGGCAATTCGGATATGTAGATTTGCTTCTCTGTAACCGACTCTGTGTAACCCTAGCCCCCCTCCGGTGTCTATATAAACCAGAGGGTTTAGTCCGTAGGACAAGAACACTCATAATCATAGGCTAGCTTCTAGGGTTTAGCCTCTATGATCTCGTGGTAGATCAACTCTTGTAATACTCATATCAGCAAGATCAATCAAGCAGGAAGTAGGGTATTACCTCCATAGAGAGGGCCCGAACCTGGGTAAACATTGTGTCCCCCGCCTCCTATTACCATTAGCCTTAGACGCACAGTTCGGGACCCCCTACTTGAGATCCGCCGGTTTTGACACCGATATTAATTGGTGCTTTCATTGAGAGTTCCACTGTGACGTCGAAAAAAGGTTTGATAGCTCGCCTTGTTATCGAGGACAACATCACCTTTGGGGGAGCCCTGGCTTTAGGCCAAACCCTTCGATTAGGTGGCTTCGTCATGACCGCCCGTTCGGCCGCCGTGCCGATGATGACTTCTCGGGTCATCAAAAACCGCCTCCACGTCAGCTCGGAATATGCCGAGCAGATGGATCCAATGGAACTCTCATCCTTGAACGAGCTCTTGGGTCGCATCGCCGCCTTGGGAGTCGCTATGGACTATGATCAGATTGGGCTTAAACCCGATCAAAGAGAGATTAACTCTCTCCCGGTCACCCATCAGATAGCGGTGGTGGAGGAGCAATGCAGCGATTCTTCCTCTATTTTGAGGACGAACTATGTACGGATTCCCGAGCTCTCCGAGCCGGATACCCGTTTGCAGGAGGACATGACCCAAACTCCGAACTTAGAATGGGACAGTGGACAGAAAAATTAGGCAATATCTCGGAACCTGAACTGCCAAGTTCAGAAGTTCCTCTGCCCCTGGGTCTCAGATCGGGCCAAGGTTCAGACTTAAATCCACCCACCCACCCAGGTACAAGTGATCTTTCCCACATTAGACAACAATCCCAAGAGACAGTACATCACTTTTGGGCCAGATTCCTCCTTGCAATGAGCAAGGTCAAGGACTGTCACGAGGAAGACGCAATCTCATTCTTTTGCAAAAATTGCACGGACAAGGGAATCCTTAATGCCATAAGTCGCCGTGACATATCACACTTTGCTGACTTGGCTGCCATAGTACAGAAGTACTGTGCGATGGAAAGCGCCTGGAAAACCCAGGCAAAATTCTGGGATCCTCCGGCTCTCACTAAAACCCTCATCCAAACTAAAAGGGTGCACTCTCGCAAGTCACCTGATCCAATTACAAAGAAACCATAGCCCACTACAGGGCGTGGAACCGTATCGGAGGGATGGCTCAATGGGCCATGCAAAATTCACACCACACCGGATACCATACCAACACACAGCCTTAGAGCATGTTGGATACTTCGGCAGGTGGCCAAGAGCGGCGAGGATCTCCTCGTTAATGACTCCGCAGAGCATCATCCTGTAGAAAACAACAATACAATATTGACAGTCTTCGAGACTTTCGCCTCAAATGACAGGCGCAAGAGAGCACTCCACGGCCTCGCCGAAGTCTGCCACATCGCAACAATAAATCCATGGAACGACACGGGCATAACCTTCAATGCCAGTGACGAACCTCAATTCCGAACAGTCCGAGCACCAGCCGCTTTGGTCCTTAGTCCAATTGTGGACAGCTTCCGGCTTCCTAAAGTGCTCATGGACGGTGGCAGCGGATTAAACCTCATCTATGAGGAAACTCTCAACAAAATGGAAATAGACAAGAGCCGCATTGAGCAAAGCAGCATGACCTTCAGAGGAATTATCCCTAGTCGGGAGGCACGATGTGTGGGAAAAATCACACTTGATGTGGTATTCGGCACGCCGGAGAATTACAGGTCTGAAGAGATAACATTCCAAGTGGCCCCGTTCAATAGCGGATACCACACCCTTTTAGGGCAGGACGCATTCGCGAGCTTTCAAGCTATACCCCATTACGGGTACATGAAGCTCAAGATGCCCGGGCCCAACGAAATCATCACTCTAGCCAGTGATCCGGACGTAGCACTTGGCGCCGCCGGAGAACTGACTACGCTGCACTCCATAGTGGGCATGGATGACGTGATACTCGACAAACGATCCAAGTCCACCTCTTTCAAACCAGCGAACGAAATAGTCAAATTCCAAGTCCACCCAACGGACTCTACAAAAACAGCATCCATCGGGGCACAGCTGAACCCCACAATAGATGCCGCACTGCGGGCGTTCTTATGCGAGAATTGGGACATCTTTTCCTGGCACCCTTCAGACATGCCAAGGATCCCACGCAGGCTGGCCGAACATAGCCTAAACATATTGAAGGGATACAAGCCGGTCAAGCAGACTCTACGGCGCTTCTCAGAACCCAAACGACAAGCCATGGGAGAGGAGCTAGCCAAGTTACTCAAAGCCGGATTCATCAGAGAAATAAAACACCCGGACTAGCTAGCAAACCTGGTAATGGTACCAAATAAGGACAAATCCTAGCGCCTATGTGTCGATTTCAAGGACCTCAATAAGGCTTGCCCCAAGGATCCCTTCCCTCTCCCTGCATTGATCAAATCATCGATGCTACCGTAGGACACGACTCATTGTGCTTCCTCGACGCATACTCCGGATACCATCAAATCAAGATGGCGGAGTCCGATCAAGCCGCAATGGCATTCATCACTCCATACGACCCTTTCTGTTTCAACACCATGCCTTTCGGGCTAAAAAACGCCGGTGTAACCTACCAACGCATGATTCAAACATGCCTGGAAAAACAAATTGGCAAAACAATTGAGGCATACGTAGACGACATGGTCATCAAGACCAGACACGTCGAATCTTTAATAGACGACCTGAGGTTCACATTCGACAATCTCCGAACATATGACATCAAGCTCAATCCGGAAAAATGCGTTTTCGGCGTTCCTGCCAGAAAGCTCCTGGGCTTCATTGTTTACAATAGAAGAATTGAAGCAAACCCGGCTAAAATCCGAGCTTTGTCACAGTTGGCTACCCCAACAAACCTCAAGCAAATCCAGAAATTAACTGGATGCGTGGCTGCCTTAAGCCGCTTTATCTCCCGATTGGGAGAAAAGGCACTACCTCTTTATCGCCTTGTTCGATGCACCGAACACTTCGAGTGGACGGATGCGGTTACGACCGGACTAGAAGAAATAAAGGCCCTTTTGGCTAGCAACCCAATCCTGGCCGCACCAAACATTGGCGAACCCATGCTGTTATATATAGCTGCAACTCACCAAGTTGTAAGCGCAGTGCTCGTTGTCGAACGAGAGGAGGACGGACATAAGTTCCCGCTTCAAAAGTTGGTATACCACGTATCTACTATCCTCACACCATGCAAGTCATGGTACCCACATTATCAAAAGATAGCATACGCGGTCTTCATGGCATCTTGGAAACTATGACACTACTTTCAAGAGTGTTCAATTACTGTGGCCTCCGAAGTGCCACTCAACGATATAATAAATAACCGTGATGCCACAGTCTAGATTGCTAAATGGGCCATTGAGCTCCTCCTGTTTGACATTATATATAAACCACGGCGAGCCATTAAATCGCAAGTACTGGCTGACTTCGTCGCCGAATGGACAGAAGCCGAACTCCCTAAAGAGCACGACGTGTACTCCAATTGGATCATGCACTTTGACAGCTCTCAGATGCTAGCTGGTCTAGGAGCGGGCGTGGTCCTGACATCCCCCACTGGAGATACAGTCCAATACGTACTCCAAACTATACATAGACTCCAACAATGAAGCCGAATATGGGGCTCTGTTGCACGGTCTTCGGATGGCAGTCTCCATGGGTATTCAACGCATAGAAGTGTGTGGGGACTCGAACCTCGCAATATCTCAAATAAACAGAGATTTCGATGCCAAAGACCCAAAAAAGGCAGCTTATCGTAATGCCATCCTCAAAATGTCAGCTCGGTTCGAGGGGCTTGAATTTCATCATGTGGTCCGAGAAAACAATCAAGCGGCGGATATCCTCGCCCGCATCGGTGCTAAGCGCGACCATGTCCCACCTAATATTTTCTTGGAAAGGCTATTTAGGCCATCCATGGTGTGGCAAGGGGAGACCGGCAATACTAGTCCGGATCTGATAATAACCCCAGAGCCCGAACACTCTGACATAATCGGGGGCTCCGCCACCGAAATAACACCTTCGGCCCACGTAATCATGGCTATCATCGCCCCCTGGACCAAACCCTTCTTAGCCTACCTAACTAGGCAAGAACTCCCCAAAGACCAAAATGAGGCACGTTGCATTGTGCGGCGCTTTAAAGCCTACAAGGTCCACGAGGGAGAGCTTTATAAGAAAAGCGCTACCAAAGTACTCCCATGATGTATATCCGAAGAGGAAGGGTGGCAGCTCTTGGCCGAAATTCATGTTGGACTAGGCGGCCACCACGCCGCAGCTCGGGCCCTTGTAAGCAAGGCATTCCGTATAGGTTTCTACTGGCCGACAGCCCAAGCAGACGCACAGGACCTCGTCTAACATTGTGTTGGTTGCCAGCTTTTTGCCAACCAAAGCCATATGCCACCTACCGCACTCCAAACAATCCCCATAACTTGGCCCTTTGCGGTCTGGGGGCTCGATATGGCCGGACCCCTCAAAGGAGGAAGCCATAAGAAAAAATACCTATTGGTCATGGTGGATAAATTCACAAAATGGATAGAGGCCAAACCAGTTAAAACGGCCGAATCCGGACCAGTGATAGACTGCATATTAGGGGTCGTGCACCATTACAGTGTCCCCCATAGCATCATCACCGATAATGGCTCCAACTTCACAGCCGATGAGGTGAAAACTTGGTGCGGCAACATGGGCATTAAGCTCGACTTCACCTTCGTCTATCATCACCAAACAAACGGTCAAGTCGAACGAGCAAATGGTCCTATTATGAGCGGCATCAAACCCAGACTAGTGCGGTCCCTAAAGGAATCAGACACACACTGGGTTGAGGAGCTCGACTCCGTACTATGGGGACTATGGACCACGCCGAATTGCACTACCGGATACACACCATTCTTCATGGTGTATGGCGCAGAGGAGGTATTGCCCTACGATATCATTCATGACTCACCTCGAGTGCGCATGTATGAAGAGAGAGAAGCCGAGCTTGATCGGCAGGACAATTTAGATGCCCTGGAGGAGGAGCGTGATGTCGCAAAAGCCGGTTCCGCATTCTATCAGAAACAGGCTCAAAGGTATCAAAGCAAAGAAGTACGGGCCAAAACTTATAATGTTGGCGAACTCGTTCTATGCCTACCGGAGAAGAAAAAGGACAAGCTCAAGCCCAAGTGGGAGGGTCCATTCATCATTGATAAAGTTCTCACCGGAGGAGCGTACCGCCTACATGATGCATCAGATAATCGACTCGAGCCGAACCCATGGAACGCGGCCAGACTCCAAAGATTCTACGCCTAGCGCCTACTCTCCGTTCGTCTCCTTCCCTTCGCCTTTTATATATATATATACTCTCTCTCTTTCTTTTTTATGGCCCTAAAAGCTTTAAGTGTGACTCGACTACGCACTCTAGATGCGCTATGCACGCTCACTATACCTAGGGGCTTCTTATACAGAAGCTTAATATAATTACTTTCAGGGCATCACGCCCACTGCATATGCGTCACCTTTCCATATGTACCTTTTCTTCACCATTATATGCATCGATATGACTTAAGTTTTGGCCAAGGTGGGTTGTCTGGCTCCTTTTTTTATGCCCTACGTTCCCGTTAGTTCGGCTAGGGCATAAGGGGAGCACCTCTGCGATTGTTACTACCGGGTACGCTGGACGTGTACCTCAGACTGGGTGAAGCAGAAAGCTAACGTTCTTAATAGAATATTCGGTCGGTGAACTAAAGATGTTTCTAACCTATTACAATACAAACCCCCAGATGTTTCATATACTGCATGTCTGCTCGCAGTTCGGACATGCACATTAATGCATGCGTACCCAGGGAAAGGAACCCTTAACGAAACTATTCTCCCCGGAAGATGTTTCTTACTATCCATGTAATATAACATAGCTAGTTGGGTACTTGTCTGTTCAAGCACTTATGACCCCTATGCCTGGTTTCCACGCATACCCCGGTTTACATAACTGAGTGGGTATTCAGAAACACTGCAGACTGTCGGGACCAGAGGCTGAAGCGAAAAGGTCCGCCATGACAAATGATTTACAACCCGGCTAGGGACAAAATATGTCCACTGAAGTACACAGTCACTTAGACTAACTAAATTCTTCTTCTATACCATCCAACAGGCTGTCTAGCCTACAATCCTGTTGGGAATACTTTGCGGCTAATCCTACCTGGTCATATACCAGACTAACAGGAATCTCTTTCCCACCTGACCCTACAGGTCTGACCCGGGCCATGTAATTTGGATCAAGCTTGGTGTACCATGTTTTCACCATGGCCCAAGCTTCCCTCACACCTTGTCAACAGGCAGATATCTTCCATAAATGGAAGCGCCGCCGCGCTCCCTTGAGCAGCTCTACAAGCTCCCCCATGCTTCCTGGCAGGGAGGCGGATGGCCACAAGGCCTGGGCAATACCCTGCATCACCGGCCGAACTTGTTCATGCAGTTGCAAAAGCTCTTGCAAAAGATTGCCTGCGGATCCGGACATCTCCTCTTCGGAACGACCTGTCAGTATACCTACAGACATAACTCTGTTAGACCATTTCTTCACTGAACTGTATAAAGGTTCGTTCGAGCACATACTAAAAATGCCGCGTTGAAGCCTCTTATTCTCCTTCACGGAGTCAGCAAGCTAGGCCCGAACATCTTTCAATTCAACGCCCAACCGGGTATTGGCATCCTGGAGATTGGTTTTCTCTCGCCTGACCCGTGTAAGCACGCGCTCACCAGCCTCTAGTTGTCGTTGAGCTCGTTGCTCATCCTCTTGTACGATCTCCAGATCCACTCTGGGATTGTGTGCAGAATCTATTGTTAGATTTGCAAAGCATGTCGAATACCAACTGGTACATGTACTTACGTTCTTTTCGATCAAGACAAGTACTACCAGATGAGGCCTTCTTGGATTCCTCCATTCCGGCAACTGCGGCCCTTAGCTGGTCTTTACACTCCTCCAGCTCTTGAGACAAATGGGTATTCTTCTCTGTAAGAACCTATTCATACAATGATCCTTAAATCAGTTGTGCCAACTGTTTCAATTCTTAGGGGCTACTGATATACATAATTATCAGACTTTGCTTACCTGTATATCTTTCAAGTACTGGTCTGCGGCTCTAGCAAGCCCATCTTGAGCAGCTCGGATGTACGCGTCTCCCGAGTTGAAGGCATTGAACGCCTATTCGGAGAAGTTAGGGTCGCGGAGTGCGGCCCGCCGACGCCAATGATTCATAGCGCTCTCTACCTCAGAATTTGTAGCGGATATTTTATTCGCATCCTCTGTAGGAGGATCATCCTGTGTTGTCCCCATGTTAGCCTCCACCCTTGAGGCCGGCTCCGGAGTTTGGCTGGTAGAGGCGTGGCCGGCAGGATCTCCGGACACAGTCCGGCGAATACTCTTTCTTCTAGGACACAGTGGACATTGTTATATTTTAAAGATGATAATCACAGAGCAGGTTTCAAATCATACCTCTTCGATGGCGTCTCGGTCCTGACCGCTTTCCTTTTAAGCCTACTCGGCTTGGGCTCCCCTTGTTGGCGAGTCACCGCGGGTTCGGCACAGCACCCCGATGGCCTTCCCTATAAAGTGCGATAAAGGTACAGTGGGTAAGGCGTAAAGATGGGATCCTTTTCGGAAGTTAGGACTCCTGTTTAACTTACATATGATGCAGGGAGCAGTCCGAGATAGTCGGCAATGATGGCCACCAAGGCACCATCATAGCTTGCCTGGTAAAACGTCTTGTCGATGAGCTCCAAAAATATGTCCGGATCTTCTTCGAATCCGGGGTCGAGGGCCCGGTCGGGGTCCTCTGGCTGTGGACGCGGGCTGTGGACCTCCCTCACAACTTTCCGCAGTTCCTGTTATGGACTAGCAAGGTAAATATTTGCAATGAAAGACTGCGGGAATGAATAGAGTTGAGTAAAAGATAGTAACTCATCCAGCTAGGGGGGTTCTACATGGAAAATCCATCCCGTGGCTTAATGCGGATGAACTCCTCTTCTTCTCCTTTATACAAATCAGACAATACTTTCGCCAGAGCGGTGGCGGAGTCCGGACCTTTACGACCGCAGCGGGTGGTGTTGTCTTCTCCATTGAAGTGCCACATGGGATGCCCCCGATACTGGAGTGGCTGCACCCCCCGCATTATGCATATTTACATAACCTCAATTATTGTCAATCCTGATTTGGCCAGAATTTTTATCCTGCCCATCAGTTGAAGGAACTCTCTGTTATCTTCCTCCTAGGGGCTCCGGGGAATCCAACTTTGTTGTTTCTTCAATGGGGCATTTGTGAACTCGGGAAGACCCATCCGGATAGGGTCAGGAAGGGAGACATCCTCTATGTCAAACCTCGGAAGGCCAATCTTTGGATGTCTTCTTCGGAGTGCCGGACATGTATCTGGTTTAGGTGATGCCATATTTCGGCTCCACACACTTGGTATATCGATCCCTCCTAATTGCGAGGGACGAGGCAGAACAACCTCTTCCATAGCTCGAAATGAGCTTCGCAGCCCAGAAATAGCTCACAAAGGGCGACATAACCGGCGATGTGCAGGATGGAGGCAAGGGTGAAGTTGTGCAGCTGGAGGCCATAGTACTCCAGGAGCCCGCGGAGGAACGGATGGATCGGAAATCCGATGCCCCTCAGCAAGTAAGGGACAATGCACACTCGCTCCCCCCTGGATGGGTTGGGGAAACTCTCCGCTTACTCCCCGCCATCATAAGTGGCTAATCCGGCTCGGACGGGGACAAGATATGCAAGTGGGAAAAACCTCTGGGTCTGCAACTCCACTAATTGACTGTGGGATATGGCGCACTTCTCCCAGTCACCTAGCTTAGCACTATGGGAGCGAGAGGAGGAGCTGCGGCGGCCGGCCATGATGTGATGGTTTTTTCGGGCGCACTCTGATGAATCCTCGCTTGGGGAAGATGGTGTGATTTGGATCTGAGGATCCCCGTCTCTTTAATAGGCAATTTATTTACATGGTCAAGGTGCCAAGTGTAAAAATGCTCCGACTTCTTGCATTCGCTCGACACATGGAGACTGACATTATTAAGGTGCAGAAGCCGACGAGTGCTACATTAAATGGGAGGCTGGACACTACTCGTTACAACAGGTACTCTGGAGAATCTGGAGAAGAACCCGCCTTGCAATGCCGAAGACAATTTGTGTGCCAGACTCATCATCATTGAAGCCTGGTTCGGGGGCTACTGAGGTAGTCCTGGATTAGGGGGTCCTCGGACAGCCGGACTATATACTTATGCCGGACTGTTGGACTATGAAGATACAAGATTGAAGACTTTGTCCCGTGTCTGGGTGGGACTCTCCTTTGCATGGAAGGAAAGCTTGGCAACTCGGATATGTAGATTTCCTTCTCTGTAGCCGACTCTGTGTAACCCTATCCCCCCTCCGGTGTCTATATAAAGCGGGTTTAGTCCGTAGGACAAGAACAGTCATAATCATAGGCTAGCTTCTAGGGTTTAGCCTCTACGATCTCGTGGTAGATCAACTCTTGTAATACTCATATCATCAAGATCAATCAAGCAGGAAGTAGGGTATTACCTCCATAGAGAGGGCCCGAACTTGGGTAAACATTGTGTCCCCCGCCTCCTTTTACCATTAGCCTTAGACGCATAGTTCGGGACCCCCTACCCGAGATCCGCCGGTTTTGACACTGACAGGGACCACATGTGAACGACCTGGAGGCGATGGCTCGCCAGTTGCCACAGATCGAGTAGCCACGTTTAAAATATCATTACTTTAGTGGGGTAAGAGTTCCGATTTTCAATGGCGTGTTATACGTACTAAGTAGTTTTTAGAACGATTGGTATGGAGCAAAAATGGAATTCATAACTACTACCTCCTTGACGTATGGTCGTATGGGTTTATGTTGTGAGATGTTGAACCTGGTAGTTCTAGGGCAAATACTATGGTTTAGATGTTGGTTTTCAGTAATGAAAATCAGAAGGGGAAACCCTTCTTTGATAAAAAAACTACTACCTCCGTTCTGGTTTACTAGTCCCCATCGTATTTTGGGTCAAAGTTTGTCCACGAATTTTACTTGTAAAATGTGAATGGAAAACGAGATTTTGTTATACCGAAACAAAAAAGGACTGAAGGGAGTGATTGCTCTGACATAGACGCGGCCTCTCATAGCGTAGACATTGAACCGGGGCACCGGCCAAGAGGGCCCCACTCGCTGCAGGCCCGACTGAACACGCCTCCTCGCCGCATGCAACCGGATTCAGACTGCCCCGCCTGCCTCCATTGAATCCACGCGTGTGCCGGCAACATGTTCTTCCACGAGCCGGTCGGCATTTTAGAACACAGAAAATGACCAAAATATAATTAATTAGACATGGTCTTGACTTGTTGTACTCGCACTAGTAGCAGGAACCAGAGGTTTTTCCTTATTTATAACTCTCCTCACATTTTTTGGCTTTGAAGTGAATCATGGTTGTGGACATTATCTATGAATGTGCAGATATCTGTGAGCATGAGTTTGATATGGAAGTTGAACTTGGAATGTCAGGCTTGCGCGTGAACTATACCATGTCCAATGCTTCATCTGTTATTGTTTGGAAAGTAATTGATATTATTACATGACCCGAAACAAAACTATTTTTTGTCACATCAGTAGATGCACGGACATCACAGCAGGCATGCTGACTGGATAAACATTTGAACCTAGATATTATGAAGGAAATTTTGTATTGACAATAGTTTTAGATAGCAGGAGACACCTAGCCTGCTTTGCCTTTGCTAGCTTATTTATGGCTTCTTCCATCTCTTCTTTGGCTTGGGTGAAGAGAGCATCTGATTGCTCTTTTCGCTTCTTCTGGAACTCAGCTACATTCTCAAGGGCTACTGCATGCTTTATTTTAGCCTTTACTAGAGCCACGAGGACACGAACAACTGATGACTCCACCTGGCTTGTGTGTAATCCAGCATCATCTGGGAATTTGCACCTTGTGTCTAATCCAGCATCATTAGGGAACTGGCACCTTGTGTGTAATCCAGCCTCATTTTGGAAACATGATCTCGAGGTTGACCATACTTCCCTCCTTGCAGGAACCGCATCTTGACATGAAGTTACTTCTTTTTTAGATCAATACTCAGAGCAACCCAGATCCATTTAGTAGAAGCCAGATAAACAGGACTCGAAGAAGTGAATTCAAAAGGAAAAAATATAAAAACTGACTACAAGGTGAGAACACCCACTTCCTACATCAAGCTAAAAACGAAAGCATTAGGACGATTAAGACTCTTCTTATTACACGTCGAAGAACACGAGGCTAAGAGAAACAGAAACTACAACATATACACATCGAAGAACATGAGGCTAAACGAAAGTAATTGAAAGGGTGTTACTTACCAAAGCTCATTTTACAGGTTCGGTGCAGCTCCTCTTTAACTTGCCACGCTCCTTCAAGATGCCCCCAATATCCCGTGTTTGGTCTTCTTTGCTCCTCTGCATGTTCGCACTCGTGGTTTTAAAATCTCAACATGGCAAGAAAAATATACTACTAGTAATACTCACACATCTTGTGGGCAACATTAAAGCACTAGTCTGCCATGTTAGAGCATCTCCAACAGAAGCGCAACGCGCAGCGCTTTAAAAAAGCATTTACAATACTGAGATCGAGAAGTAGAGATAGAGAGTAGAGACTAGAGAGTAGAGGATAGTTCTCAGCATAGATATAGCACAGATAGATAAAAAATAGATAGTTCAACTACTCCTCGTTGACCGACTCCTCCTCGGTGATGGCCTCCTCCGACGTCTCAATGTAGGTGTGAAGATATCGATCATCGTCGGATTCCCAGGGCGACGCTGCTCCTAGACTCATTTGAATTGAGCGTCCGCTTTTCGCGTACGCTTGTCCTCACGATAGGAGGCTTGCTCCGCCCTCCTATTCTCCCTCTCCGCCCTCCTTTGCACGTAGAACTCGCGCTCGTTGTTGATGTCCTGCAGGAAGCATTGGTGCCACAGCGCCATGGCTTCCTCGTAGATCTCGGCGATGCCGAGATGGTGCTCCCGCCTCCGGTTGTCGCGACGATCCCCATCGGTGTTAAGCCACGGTAGAGGTGCGAGCTCCTGCGCCCGCTCCCACGTTGACACATTGGGGAAGTTCAATGTTCTATGAGTCCACCGGAGGCACCACACTGCTGCATCGTATGTGCGGGCGGCCTCGTTGGTGGTGTCGAAATTGCCAAGGCTGAGGCGCATCCCGCGGAACCGGATCTCGGCGGAGAATCCGCCAGAGGGGCGCACGCCGACGCCGCGGTATCCCCAAGTTTCCCGGCGACGCGACGGCATGGTGGAGCGGCAGCGGCGAGGCGTGAAAGAGCGGGGAGAGAGCGGTGGTGAGGCACAGAGCAGGGAGAGAGCGGTGGCAAGGCAAAATGCGCTGGGAGGGCGTTGGATTTTATAAAGCGCGCCAGACGCCGCGTGCCAAAACTAGCGCGCACCCGGCCACTTTTTCCCGTGCGCGTGAGATCCTTTCCCGACGTCCCTGCTATCTCTACTCTCTTCTCTACTGTTATATTTATTTTATATTTAATATTTATCTCTACTTCTCTACTCTCTACTTTTTTTCTTATAAAAAATAGAGTTGGTGATGATGGTGTGCCTGCCATCTTTCAATATAGGTCGTCCGATTTATATCCGACGGATGGGAAGGAAACTATGGCAATTTTGCAGAAAGATACCCACACCCCTCTCCAGGTTTGCAAATAAGGCCTTCCCTCGTTCATCCTTTTCTCCCACAAGATAAACTACTCATACAAATGCATCTTGATGCGTGGAACGCATGGGCATCTTGCTAGTTCTAAAAAAATTTCCATCATTTGCCACACTACTGTTTGAAGATGAAGAACCTACCCAAGCACAACGCGATAAAGGAGCGACGCACAATTACAAGATGATATTCTGTTGGAAAATGGAGGCTATAACCAATTACTTTTATGGGAACAATAGCAACCAGGAAATTTGAAGGGTAGGTATGAACAAAATTGGAACTGCACATGTACTGCTAAGTGATTCAATACACACATTACCAATCGAGGAGGAGAACGATGGTCGCGGCGGCCTCTGTGCATCATGGTCGGCAATAGGAGTCAGTTCATTGTCCATGATGGTGGTGTTGTGCTTTGCGTTGGCTTTCGAGAAGCAGATTCGAGACCGTGGAAGATGGTGCCGGGGAAGAGGCTCCGTGTACGAGATGACGGTGGACCGGCTCCAGTGCTGCGTACGAGGTCGTTGATGAGGCATATGCGCTGCGGTGGACGAGTGTGCCAATGTACAAGGGGAGGAGCATGAAGGCTACGGTGCCGTGGAGAAGTCTATTTTGCGGTGGGGATAGAAAATGGGGAGTATTCAGGTGTACTACTCTGGGTACCGGGGTGGGGTTGGCTGGGTAGGGTGAACCTGAAGTTACGAAAATAGCCCTCTACCAAGCATCATCCGTAGGCCTGTTCCGAAGGCTATGATGGTAACTTCCCACTGCTCGAATCAGGGTCATGGGAGATTTTCCCGCCGACCTCAAAATTTTGTGACACTGATCTCCCCGTGTGGCGTGCTGGGTGATTGGGCTAAGCAACTAGCGAGTAGTACTAGTAACTACTAGTACTCCCTCTGTTTTATTAATTCTGCATATTAGGTTTGACCAAAGTCAAATTTCCTAAAGTTTGTCCAAGTTTATAAAAAATATAAACATTTACCATAACAAATATGTATGATGTGAAAGTACATTCAATAATGAATCTAATGGTATTTATTTGTTATTGTATATGTTAATATTTTTTGTTATAAACTTTCTGATAGTTTACAAAACTTGACTTTGACCAATGCTAATACGCGGGCTGAAATAAAAATAGAGGGAGTACACATTTGTTTTCTTAGTTTGTAGTGAATTAATCATTCGTTGTAATTGTGAAATAAATATATTAGGCTACTGACTTCGAATGAAATGGTCTATACAATTCAATAGTTACAATCATTGTTGAATTCCAAGATGTGTACGAGGTCTATAGTACTCCACAATATGCTCAAACTCACATAATCCTAGTCAAATGAGAATCTAAATGCATTTCATAGTTATTACTTTGTAGGATGCAACAAAACCAACCATAACTCTACATCATCCATTATAAAAGCAACATTTTTAACACATCCCAATGTGTGAATGAAACGTGTAAAGAGAGCTTGTGAAGATGGAGCAGATATGGCGGGAAAGATTGTATGTATGTGGACGAGAGAGTAGGAGACAAACCTAACGAGACAGAGAGAGAGAGATGGAGAGAGAAAGAGAGAGGAAGAAGTTAGGTTTGTGAGAAAGATGGAGACATGTGACAGGAAATGCGACCAGGACGCGTGGGCGTGGATCGTTAGGTCATCGGAAGTAGTACTAGTTTTCTTCACTGTACATTAAATAAAGAGTTTCGTTTCGTACTTACACAATTTAAAACGATTATTATGGAGAGAATAAGAAAACCACTCCACTATATATTAGTCGTATACACACGAGAGTACTATATGGACGCAACTTCATTGACTTAGTGCACCTGCCTTTGGGTTTATGACAGGTGGGCCCAAAAAGTGGCTGGCTCACCTGTCATACAGCTAAAAGCAGATGTAGTGAAGGCACCGGAGCTCAATCCGTACTACATTAGTATATATATAAGCGGGAGCCTCAGCGCTTGTTCGCTAGGGTTTGCACTCTCCACACGCTCGCCGCAATACATATACATTACACGCTGGAAGCTCATCGTTCATTTGCTAGAGTTTGCTATATTCACAGTCTCTCACCCTCTCTTCACCAGATCTAAACAAGACTGCTTTGGCCTCTTTTCTCTCTCTCCCCCCTCGCAGCTGGTGAAGGAGGCGTCCGTATCCCGTCGCACCGGGAAGGGGAGGAGGTGCAGCGTTAACTCTATCACCTTCGGCGAGGGAGGCAATCCACTGCCGGCTGCGCTGTTCTCTTTCACCCAGTGCCTGTGCGGGAGGGCCACCGACCCCTTCTTCCTTGCTACCGTACATAGTGTGGGCAGATCCGGCCTCCCGCCGCACGCCTTGCCACATCCCGACGACCCTAAGGTATAAGTTTCTTTGAAACCATCGTTGCTCTAGCTGCATGTGGATTTTTTTTCTATCTGTAGTCGAATCTAGGTCTTGGTTCAAAGAGGAAAGAAAGGTGTGGTGGGGTGGAGCATGAATCGAGGACGTGGTTCAATGAGGAAAGGAGGGAGGAAAAGTAGTATAGACTGGCTATCCAGCCGCTTTGTTGGTCAAAAAGGGAAAAGCGGGTAACCCAGTACACACATCTGTAAGGAACCGATCTCTTTGTTGAAAAGGGAAAGAAACTGGGGGGTCGGGTAGTTTGTGCAGCACTAGATTTGCTGCCCTCACATAGGAAAAAAGTTCAAAGAGAACAAATATGGGACCAACACAGATATGCTGCTTGGCTACATACTCTGCATCACCCATTTATACGTGTGGACGCACATGGTGCTAGCATGTCCCATACAGCTATTTTGCTGTTATTAATCTAAGAATGCCGTCGGAAAATTGAAGCAATGCCACTGTTAAAAGTAAATTACATTTTTAATGAATGTTATTTCAAGAGAATGTCTCTGTTAATATGAATCAATGCAACCGTTTTAGAAATGCTACTATCCTACTTTGTTTTCCATCCTAGATAAGTTAGATGCTTCTTTTTGTCACCGTTTGTTTCATCCTCCTTTATCGGCAATTAATTGTTTCCTTTTTTCCTCTGTTAAAACAGGGGTATCGATTCAACTTGTTGCTATTGCGACATTTTGCTTCGCTACTCAAAACACTTATGTTTTAAGAGTGTTTTGTGTAGTTCAACTTGAATGTCACACCGGTGACTTTGCTTAATTTTGGTGGAACTGCACAAAAGGAGATCGAGATTTGTTTCCAGTCTTCGTGGCGAGTTGTTTCAAATATTGGTCTCAACCACATGATGTGCAGTGTGCTTTGAGATGTTGTGCTACTTGTTTTGGTACTGTTTTAAATAAATGTTGAATTGAAGCTATTGTATTGCTGTCTTTTCCCATTAAGTAGTGAACAAAAATGGGACCAACCCAGACATGATGCTTGTTGCTCTGTTACAACAAATTCAGCATCACCCACTTTATAAGCCAGTAATTGATGCCACTCTTAGAATTAACTACTGAATCTTATTTCAAAACTGCAACACTTGTTAGGGATTGGCGGGATTACCATTTTTGTGGCCGCATGTTTCATCCTCCTTTATTAGCCAGTAATTGATTCCTTTTTTGCCTCTGTTTAAACAGGGATATCTATTCAACTTGTTGCTATTGCGACATTTTGCTTCGCTACGCGAAACACTTTGCTTGATTTTAGTGCAACTGCACAAAACGAGATTGGATTTCCTATTCGTGTTGGCAGATTCGTATTTTATCCTGGTGTTCTCATGAAAGGTCAGTACAGGCCTTCATCCACATGATTGTGCAGTGTGGTTTGAGATGTTGTGCTACTTGTATTGGTACTATTTTAAATAAATGTTGAATTGAAGCTATTGTATTGCTGTCTTTTCCCATTAAGTAGTGAACAAAAATGGGACCAACCCAGACATGATGCTTGTTGCTTTGTTACAACAAACTCTGCAGCACCCCCTTTATGAGTAGATGGAAGCACATATTGTTGTTGCGCCCACTCTCCCCTGGAACTGTTTATGCTTTTCGTTAATATAATGCCGCTGGTAAAATTAAGCAATGCCACTCTCAGAATTAATTAACTACTGAATCTTAGTTCAAAGCTGCAACACTTGTTAGGAATGGTACTATCCTGCTTTGTAGTTCTTTCTACATGTTTAACCAAGGTATTGTTAAGATAATGTCTCTTTAAAAATGAATCTGTTGCATTGTTTTAGGAATGGTACTTTTCTGCTTTGTCGTTCTTTATACATGTTGAAACAAGGCATTGTTAAGATAATGTCTCAGTCAATATGAATGAATCACAATGATGGAGAATTGCTACTCTCCTGCTTTGTTTCCCATTAAGACAAGTCATCAACCGTTATTTCTCAGTAATTGTTTCCCTTATACCTATTGTTGCTTATAGGGATATCAAAATTAAAGCTCAGTTTTATTCTTACTTCGATTTTAGTTGAACTACACAAAAGGAGCCAATGTACCCAAGGCAAACTGATGCGTTCTGGGTCCAGTTGGTCGTTCCACTTTGCAGAAAGAAGCAGTCACTGTTTGCGGTACATTACAGAAGGAATGACCGAGAAGCTTTACAGAGTATTATTAGACACCGGTGACATGACTAGTCTACAGAGACCATTGGCAATTTAACAACACGTGGAGTGCCCTGGGCAAAAAGTGCCCAAACAAGTACAAGAAGCTACGATAGGACACGATCATAGGTATTAATATTTTGAATGGGAAAAGCTTGTCAAAGTTTAATCATTGATGTTAGCAAGAAGACGTTAGTTTAATATACTGGAATTGGAAAAGCTTGTCAAAATTTGCTCATTGATGTTAGCCAAAAGACATGCATTTGATATTTTTGAGTGGGACGCCCTTGCTGTGAGCAGCGTCGAGTGTTTTTTTCCTATTCCTGTGTTCAGTTTAGAAGTAAATAGTTACTCTGCTGAGATATTCATGTGTTAAGGGTTTGTTCTGAATATTGTCTATGTAATACTAGGCCTTGTGTTTGATTGCAAAGTTGAGCTTGGAATGTTGTGGCATGCGGCATCACGAGCTGTTCACCGTGCCTCCTGAGAATAATGCTTCGTATTGTTTTGCATGTCGATCTAATGCCAGTGATTTGCTTGTTAAGAAGATCATCCTCTTCTGTTGTTTCCGTGCGTAAGAAGTTCATCGTCTGATGTTTCATTCATAGCCTATACAACATGTCGGGTAGGTTAGACGTGAAACTATATGATCTTCCGACAAACTCATGATATTAGTCCGTGATTGGATCATCGGTTTTCCAACCAAAACCGCTTGTAAAACCGACGCTTGTAAATTAAAGCAGATGGTCTCGGGCAAAGGCGCTTGGTTGGTCGATTTTGACTAGTAAAATATCGGAAGTACTTCACACACGATAAAAATGCTGAACGACACTCGGACGATTGCTAATCCAGCCATTAGCTGCTGTTTCAGCCTTGCTCATGGATGGCATGATACGCACGTCGTGCATGTATCGTCTAGTAATGTCGTCCATATAGTAGTGCTCGTAAAATATACATTGGTCTCTCAAATTACACGCGTAACCCGCCGGTTTTACTTACAGACCTCGGGCCCTCGGTTTCATTACGCCTGTATTTTATGCGTTGTTTCCGATGACGAGTAAATTACACTTGTATGTTAATACAGGTTTGAAATAAACCAGAGCTCCCAAGCACGGCCTTACCGTTTAATGCCGTCTCAGTTTCTCGAAGGTGCTCATAGGTGTCCGATGATCCTGGCTTCCTGAATGAGCAGCGGGCGCTGTATCATACCTCCGTATGGCTCGCGAGGCCCTCTCGGTTGTCCTTCGAGTTGTTGCGCTCGCCGTGGCGCCGAGCATTGTTAACATGGTCAACGAACATGAGGATTCATGAGATGACTTTATTTTGACTGGATGACACTAGGGACCCACTAGGGCCATAGCCGTACGTACGCAAGTGCCTCCTTATTATGTACAACTATATTTTTTTTTCTTTCTCCTGGTTTCCTGACATCACGGTCCCACACCATTGTCAACCTATGTAGTCAACACACGGTGACGCGTCCCCTAAAAAAATAAGTTGACCCGTATGCAAGGCTTTGTCAACTTATTATAGTCAACACACGGTTCTAGCAGCAGTGGCCGTTGGATGTCTATCCAATGGATGTCGTGCTTCTTCTTCAATCTCGGATATTCTTAGCTTCGGCCGCCCAAAAAATGATTCCTCCCCTGACATCTGGAGTGCACCGTTTCGGAGGCTGACCCGTGGGCCTACTAAGTTGGAGCGTACCAAGGGCTTCGTCAACTTAGTCAATATAAACGATTCTAGCTTCAGTGACCGTACGATGTCCATCCAACAGCCGTAGTGCTTCTTCAACCTCTGGTCTTCTTGGTCCAGCCGTCCAAAGCAGCGCCGGTCGTGCCGCCTGCTCCTGCCTCCCATGGCCGGCTGTGCTGCCGCGGAGGCCTCACCGCCCCCATACTACTCCCACCGCTGGCCAGGCCATTCCTCCACTCACCCACACCCCCGGTTATTCTGCGGCGATGGCAGCCTCACACCGCAGCCGAACCAGTGAACCCTCGTACTCCTCTCCACGCGGGCTTACACTGCTGCGTCTTCCCCGGCTCCGCGTCGTCCCCTTCCTAGATGTCGCCGTAGTCCATCACCTTGGTGCTCTCGGCGTGGCGTGGTCAACGTGGTCAACGGCCGACTTCCATCGGAAGAGTACTGTACGTGGAGAGGCTGACAGCTGGGTCCACGGCGGCCGCAAGAAAGTGCCTCCTTATTACGCGCAAAATAATTATTCCTCCACCTGACAGCAGGGACCCACCGGACGTGCCACCTTATTTCACGAAAAAAACGTTTCCCCCCTGATAGCTGGGACTCACCAGACGGGCCACCGTATTTCGCGAAAAAAACGTTCCCCCTGCTGTCAGCTCGGACCCACTGGAAGTGCCTCTTTGTTACGCACAAAAAAATGAATACTCCCCCTGCTAGCTGGGACCCACCTTGGTGGGAGGCTGACTTGTGGGCCTACTAAGTTGACGGGGACGAAGGGCTTTGTCAACTTAGTCAATATGAACGATTCTAGCTCCAGTGACCGTACGATGTCCATCCAACGGCCGTAGTGCTTCTTCAACCTCTGGTCTTCTTGCTCCAGCCGCCCAAAGCAGCGCCGGTCGTGCCGCCTGCTCCTGCCTCCCATGGCCGGCTGTGCTACCGCGGAGACCTCACCGCCCCCTACTATTCCCACCGCTGGCCAGGCCCTGCGGCAACGTCAGCCTCACACTGCAGCCGAACGAGTGAATACTCATACTCCTCTCCGCGTGGGCATCCACTGCCGCGTCTTCACCGGCTCCGCGTTGTCCCCTTCCTAGGCCTCGCCGTCATCCACCGCCCTAGTGCTCTCGGCGCGGTGTGGTCAACGTGGTCAAGGAATGACTTCCATCGGACGTGGACTGTACGTGGAGAGGCTGACAGCTGGCTCCACGGCCGCAGCAAGGAAGTGCCTCCTTATTACGCGGAAAATAATGATTCCTCCACCTGACAGCAAGGACCCACCGGACGGGCCACCGTATTTCGTGGAAAAAATGTTTCCCTCCTGACTGCTGGGACCCACCAGCTACACCTTCGCACGCAAGGAAGTGCGTCCGGGCAAAAAAAACGATTCTCCCCCTTGACTGCTAGGACCCACCAGCTACATCTTCGCACGCAAGGAAGTGCGTCCGGGCAAAAAAACTGATTCGCCCCCTTGACTGCTGGGACCCACCAGCTACATCTTTGCAGGAAAGGAAGTGCCTGACAGTCGGGACCCACCTGGTCGAAGTGTACGTAGCGTTGTCATTCTGGTCGTGAACGTGTACGTACATACTGGTCGATGTAGAGGCGCGCACGTGTCATAGTAGAGGCGCGCACGTAGCATGTACACGTACGTACAGTGGCGAGGGTGCAAGAAAGAAAATACGGCCACGTACGTACATACGGGCAGGGTCTCGAACGCCTACTCGCGCATATGTACATGGCTGGGTCGGAACGGAGAAACAGCAACGTCGTCGTGTTCATGGGGAGCCAACCGGCTAGGTCGGAATGGAATGCGTGGTCGTGTTCATCGGGAGGGCTTGGATGGAACAGGCGATGGAAACGAGGCCTGGTGTACCGCACAACGGAGGAAACGGACCTCCTACGTTCGGAACAGGGTCCTGTTGATCGGGAGGGGTGTGGCGTACCGCAAAACGGAGGAAACGGGCCTCCTACGGTTGAAACGGGGGTCCTGTTGATCGGGAGGGGTGTGGCATACCTCAAAACGGACGAAACGGACCTCGTACAGTCGAAACGGGGGTCCTGTTGATCAGGAGGGGTGTGGCGTACCACAAAACAGAGGAAACAGACCTCCTACGGTCGAAACGGGGGTCCTGTTCATCGGGAGGGGTGTGGCATACCGCAAAACGGGACTCCACGGGATACTGTTCATCTCCACCGTCGACCTCCTCCAGCCTCCACGGGCTACCGTTGACCTCCTCCAGCCTCCACGGGCTCCTGTTCATCCAGCCTCCACCGCGCGCTAATCCACCGGCTACTGTTCAACCACCCCTCCACGGGCACCCCTCCATCGTCTACTGTTCAACCAGCCCTCCACACCATGGGGTCCTGTTCAACCACCCCTCCACGGCCACCCCTCCATCGTCTAGTGTTCATCCAGCCCTCCACACCACGGGGTCCTGTTCATCTAGAGGCAACGCCACCGCTCACTGTTCATCCAAACCCCCCCACAACCCTCACTGTTCATCCAATCGATCGGCTTCAGTTAGCAGCAGTAGCGAAGGAATCGCTCGATCGGGTTCAGTTAACACCCATCGATGAATTGCTCGGGTTCAGTAACGCGTAGCCTGCTGTGCAATCGCTCGAGTTCAGTTAGAGCCCAACACCTCGCTCCGGTTAAGTTAGAGCCAACGCCTCGCACGTGTACGAGAGAAACGCGCATCGCTCGGCCCCCGACCTACCTCCGTAACCGGCAACTCCCCGAAATTTTCCTCCCCCTCGCTTCTACCATGGTTTTTTCCGTCATGGACGACCCAAAGAATGTCATGCAGTTGCGTCTCCGGCCCGCCCAGGATGAAAAGCCCATTTTCTGTCATGATTTGTTGTCATAGAAGTAGGATCCCACCACATCTATGATGATACCGGGTTTTGTCACAATTATCGTCATAGAAGTGTCATATGTATGACAGAAAAAAAATTCATTCGGCCCAAAATGTCACGGATGTGTCTTTTTTTTGTAGTGTTAGGGACGCGCTTGTCCGAAATGTGGGGTAAGTTACAAAAGTACTCCCACCGATTTGAGGCGGTTCTTTCGATCCAGGGGTATCACGGGCATTTCGCATGTCGGGATTTCACAGGAGGTGGGAGTTTTCGCGCGCGTTGTAATTTTGGAATAGCAAGGCGCGGGTTGAGATGGAGGGTGTTGTCAGAGCACAACAAGATAAAGATATATCTTAAATATTTCGGGCCAACAAGGCGCGGGTTGAAATTTCTGGACAAGCCTAACGTGTACTGTACCACAATTTGCACTACAAATGTCATTCAAAACTTTGAATTCATGTTATGTTCAATTAAAATATTTCTCTACGTATATAATGCATGCAACCTACTACTCAAATGAACGTTTTAGTGCATTCCAAACGTATATACTACCACTTCAATATGAACTAAATTTGAATTCGTTTCTCTATTTGAATAAGATCTACAATAATGATTGTTGTGAAGTCAAAGCATTTGAATTCGTTTCTCTGTTTTAATAAGATCTACAATCATCATTATTGTCAAGTTAAATCATCGTTTGTGTATTATCTTCACAGCACACCACACGATTAGTCTCGAGTTACATATGAACTATGTGTACTATATGAACTCGAACTCGATTTTTTGAATCCACTTTATGTTTATTTCAAATCACATTACATTTCAAGCTCTAGCTAGATCTTCATAATCTAAACCATGTCTCATATGTATAATGTGTTTATCACATTATGTATGGTGCTCCGCCCCCTACGCCTACAAGTATTTAGATGTGAGTTGCAAACACCACACATTACCACAAATTCAAATAAAATGTGAGAGTGTTCGATATATAGTATTGTTTAAATTGTTTGATATTTAGTTGTAAGCTGCAAACGCCACACATGATCACATATTCAAATAAAATGTGAGATTGTTTGATGTATAATATGGTTTAGATTGTTCGACATTTAGTTGTGAGTTGCAAGCGCCATGCATTATCACATTATGGTATAACATGTGCAAAACCACAACACGCGTATCACCGCTATATTCATGCATGCATATGTTTAAAACACTATGATCTCCTATTCAAATATATGAATCCACTTTCATAGCAAATTATGATCTTTGTTAGTCTCTTACACCCACACTATCCTCTAACCTTTGTAGCTACCACTAACTTTCTCTCGTGCGTGCACACGCCCTCCTCGCCCTCCCCCTCCCTTAGCATTCTATCCATCACACACATTCATTTTTTTCTTTAGGTCGTTCTCCCAGAGTCTCCACAACTCCTTTCCGACACACACCGATCGATAAACCTATCCAGCGATGTCTGCCTACAACATACACACGCACCTTCAATCTCCTCCTTTATGTGTCCTTGCCTCGTGTCTCTCATACGGTCCCACACATGTGTAAACTCTCGCCCCTCTTTTCATCGATCTCACAACCGCACACTCTGCCCCCTATCTAGCTAGTAGCTGGGCCTCTCGCACCACCTCCTAGCTCCATTCTCTCTGTCTATCCATCTCGCTGGGCATTATTTGCCTCTAACAAATGGACGTACACCGACCGGTATCTCGCTATACATATAGCTAGCTAGGTCCTTATAACTCATTTTCCCCACGCGTCGATTGATTTACCTCATTAGTTATGTCTCTCCCTTCCTTCGACAAACAACAATTGATCTACCGATCTAGTTAGGTTTGCTTATCAAACACATGGTTCCCCTTCAACATCCATGGATGCGTCCCGACAGATCTATCATGCACAGGCACACATAGAAACACATCCCCACTCTTATTGATAATATTGTAGTTCCACCCTCAGTTTGTCTAGTAGGCCTCTCCCACCATCTTCGAGAAGCAACTCCATCACCCATCTAGCACTCTACCCCTCTCTCTCTCCTCTCTCTCTCTCTCTCTGTCCCATCCTATTTCCCGTCCTTCAGTTATGTATGGATGTCGACCGATCTCCCTCAAGACATAGCTGGGTCTCTCCTTCTCAACACATATACAGTTAGGCCTCTTCCTACCCCTCCCCCCCACACACACCGATACATCGAGCGCTCTAGTCATGTCTCCCTGCCACACACAAACTTGACATGTGCCCTCTGACGTTCCGGTAGGTCAGTCGCCCTATATCTTTGACTTGCACACACACAATTTTGATGGCTCTCTTCATCGATCTCACACCCACCCACTTGATCCTCTCTTCGACTCTATTGATATCTATGACCCCTTCCTCTCTTCTCATGGATCGCCCGACCCTCTATATATGATATGGATAGGCCTCCATTTCACACACATTCATACAAATTTTTGTTTGAGATGTCATCGACACATATTCCCGCAAATACATTCACGAAATCAACCCCCCCCCAAAACAAAAAACACTCACGAACGCGGTTTGTATCTCTCACACACACCCACGTAGGTAAGGGACGTGCATGAAGAGAAGAGGTGCATGCACGGCGCACGTACTCCCGTCTCTTTCCCAACCACACCCGCGCGGGTACATGGTGGAGCTCATTTCTGTATGAAAAGGCAGCCCACGTGGTAATTTGGCACGTGTACTGTTGTCCACTTGATGGAGGGAGGATCGTCTACCATGGCTGAACAAACAAATTGCGACTTGACGCATTATGTTAAAAAAGAGGCAAACCATGTGGGGCCTACCTTAGAGGCAAGGGTCTATACACTGGAGTACTTTTGATGTGTCCCGTCAACTCGCAAATGAGGAGAAGCTTGCTTAGTACGCCATCTCCCCCGCCCACGGGCGCGGTGGCTCGCAGGATGAGGTGAAGCTTGCTTAGTAGTACTGTATGCCTTACGCCCTCTCCCTCGCCCACGCGCGCAGTGGCTCGCAGGACGAGGAGAAAATTTTACTACTCCGGCCATTTACTCCTCATCCTACTACCTTGGTTAGAGAGATTATCATATTGTTTGGAATACATATGTCCTTTAGTAGATTTCAATATGAACTACTAGTACATACTCCAAACACGGATGTATATAGACGTATTTTAGAGTGTAGATTCACTCATTTTGCTCCGTATGTAGTCCATATTGAGGCCTTGTTTGGTTCATAAGTCCTAGGACTTTTTCTAGTCCCAACTAAAAAGTCCCTACTCCTTAAAAAGTCCCTGCATGTTTGTTTTCAGGGACTAAAAAGTCCCTAGTCCCTCCCTAGAGGTTATTGAATGACCATGTTACCCCTAGTATACAGAAAAATAACAACCAAACAACACCATGGGGCGGCGGGGCAATGGGTGCAGGGAGGGCATTGTTGGAAAAGTCCCAAAAAAGACTCTCCTTGAGAGTCTTCTTCATTAAGTCCCAAAAAGCAAGTTTTAGTCCCTAGTAGTCCCTCCTGTTTGGTTAATAAGTCTCTAAGAGGGACTTTTTCTAGTCCCTACACTAAAAAGTCCCTGGAAACAAACACCCCCTGAAACAGTCGTAATAGTACGCACTCTCCCTCGCCCATGTCCCTCGCCCATGTGGTGGACGTGCAACAATTCATTCGGTCTCATATAGCCAGAATGATATATACTGCAGCACCATTATTGCTCGACTTCCCGAAGAGGCGAAGAGCCAATCGCAAGGTTAATATTTTGGAGATGCCAAGCGCAAGGTTATAGGAGAAAGAGTAGTAGGTGCCGCGTCATTTATAAATAAAGTTTTTTTTTCTTCAGTGGCACGTACGCAATATGATAGGTTCATATGGAGAGAAAAGGAAACCGCTCCACTATATACATAGTGAGGATGGGCCAGCCTACACAGTTGCTTGCTGGGGTTGCTCTCTTCACACTCTCTCACACAAAAACGACTATGGCCACATCTCTAACATCCCCGCGGATCACGTTCCCCGGGGGAAGGGGTGGATGATTAGTGTAGATGCAGTCGCCGTCGCCGACGGAGAAAACCTACTGTCGGCACGTCCTGATCAAGGGTCCCCGCCGTTCTCTCTCACAAATCCGGTGAGGTTGCCTTCGTCCCTTGCTCACTGCCGCGACGTGGGCAGTTGCCGCCTCCCGCCGCCCTCCTCAAGGTTGAGCGTCATCTGACATCCCTCAGGTACAACTCCCTTTACAGCCGGCTTGCACCACTGCTCCAGCTGCCCACATCACTCCATGTGGATATTTCTCTGCTTCTTTGCCCCACACATACCTCTACTGGCTTCTACATACTGTATTTGTGATGAGTTTATGTTTCATCAACTAGTCCCAGTAATCTTATTCTAATCACGCTTCTTCAATTTCTTTACCATAGGGATGCTCATCTCGATTTTGGTGAAACTGCACAAAATGATCCGATGGCAAAAGGTTGCAAACTTCATTTCTTAGGAAGCTCAAACATTGCCAGCAAATTGAAGCCTGGTTAGGGTTTATGTTTCAAGGGCTAGGTACTGCATGGATCGTTTTTTTCTTTAGCTGCTTATGTTCCAAAATAAGTGTCAACTTTAGTAGTAGTACAACTTTGTACTAAAGTTTGCATAAAGTTGAGACACTTATTTTGGAACTGAGGGAGTACATATTTGCTATGATCTGTCAATCATTGAGATGCAATAGCATGCATGTTAGTCTCCTTTGTATTTGATGAAATGTTGCAACGGGCAACCTTGGACGCAAGATACATGTAACAGAAGCTGGAAGCTTCATAGCATTGTACAAATTTATCTCGCTGATAAATTACAGTACATACTATACTAGTACTTCCTCCGTTCCTAAATATAAGTCTTTGTAGAGATTTCACCATGAACCACATACGGATGTATATATATGCATTTTAAGTGTAGATTCATTCATTTTGTTCTGTATGTAGTCCACCTAGTGGAATCTCTACAAAGACTTATATTTAGGAATGGAGGGAGTACTATGTAAAGAGTTAGGTGTCACACGGTGTCCAGAAAATATGGTGATAGTGCGAAGTGGGCCATGTAATCACTGAGCCTGCATGTTTTCACTTCTCTTGCACTCCTCCGCTGTAAGAATGGAGAGAATTGTAATCTAGTAGTACCTCCTTTCGCCGAAAGCGTGGGACATCCAGCACTCCTACTGATGTCTACTACGCAACCTTCTTCTTGTAGATGTTGTTGGGCCTCCAAGTGCAGAGGTTTGTAGGACAGTAGAAAATTTCCCTCAAGTGGATGACCTAAGGTTTATCAATCTGTGGGAGGCATAGGATGAAGATGGTCTCTCTCAAACAACCCTGCAACCAAATAACAAAGAGTCTCTTGTGTCCCCAACACACCCAATACAATGGTAAATTGTATAGGTGCACTAGTTCGGCGAAGAGATGGTGATACAAGTGCAATATGGATGGTAGATATAGGTTTTTGTAATCTGAAATTATAAAAACAGCAAGGTAACTAATGATAAAAGTGAGCACAAACGGTATTGCAATGCTAGGAAACAAGGCCTAGGGTTCATACTTTCACTAGTGCAAGTTCTCTCAACAATAATAACATAATTGAATCATATAACTATCCCTCAACATGCCATAAAGAGTCACTCCAAAGTCACTAATAGCAGAGAACAAATAAGGAGATTATTGTAGGGTACGAAACCACCTCAAAGTTATCCTTTCTGATCGATCTATTTAAGAGTCCATAGTAAAATAACACGAAGCTATTCTTTTCGTTCGATCTATCCTCACCTTAAGACACAAATCAACCAAAAGCCTAATGTCACCTAAATACTCCAATGTCACCTCAAGTATCCGTGGGTATGATTATATGATATGCATCACACAATCTCATATTCATCCATTCAACCAACACAAAGAACTTCAAAGAGTGCCCCAAAGTTTCTACCGGAGAGTCAAGACGAAAACATGTGCCAACCCCTATGCATAAGTTCACAAGGTCACTGAACCCGCAAGTTGATCACCAAAACATACATCAAGTAGATCACGTGAATATCACATTGTCACCATAGATAAGCACATGCAAGACATACATCAAGTGTTCTCAAATCCTTAAAGACTCAATCCATTAAGATAACTTCAAAGGGAAAAATCAATCAATTACAAGAGAGTACAGGGGGAGAAACTTCATATGATCCAACTATAATAGCAAAGCTCGCGATACATCAAGATCATGCCATATCAAGAACATGAGAGAGAGAGAGATCAAACACATAGCTACTGGTACATACCCTCAGCCCCGAGGGTGAACTACTCCCTCCTCATCATGGAGAGCACCGGCAGGATGAAGATGGCCACCGGTGAGGGATCCCCCCTCCGGCAGGGTGCCGGAACAGGGTCCCGATTGGTTTTTGGTGGCTACAGAGGCTTGCGGCGGCGGAACTCCCGATCTATTGTGCTCCTCGATGTTTTTAGGGTATATGGGCATATATAGGCGAAAGAACTCGGTGAGGGGATCCACAAGGGGCCCATGAGGGTGGGGGGCAAGCCTAGGGGGGTAGGGCGCACCCCTGACCCTCGTGGCCACCTCGAAGCTTCCCTGACGTCTACTCCAAGTCTCCTGGATTGCTTCCGTTCCAAAAATAACTCTCCCGAAGGTTTCATTCCGTTTGGACTCCATTTGATATTCCTTTTCTTTGAAACACTGAAATAGGCAAGAAAACAACAATTTGGGTTGGGCCTCCGGTTAATAGGTTAGTCCCAAAAATGATATAAAAGTGTAGAGTAAAACCCATAAACATCCAAAACAGGTAATATAATAGCATGGAACAATAAAAAGTTATAGATTGTTGGAGACGTATCAAGCATCCCCAAGCTTAATTCCTGCTCGTCCTCGAGTAGGTAAATGATAAAAACAGAATTTTTGATGTGGAATGCTACCTAGCATATTTCTCAATGTAATTTTATTTATTGTGGCATCGAATGTTAAGATCCAAATGATTCAAAATAAAAGTTCATATTGACATAAGAAATAGTAATACTTCAAGCATACTAACAAAGCAATCATGTCTTCTCAAAATAACATGGCTAAAGAAAGTTTATCCCTACAAAATCATATAGTTAGGCTATGCTTCATTTTCATCACACAAAATACTCCCATCATGCACAACCCCGGTTTCAGCCAAGCAATTGGTTCATACTTTTTAATGTGCTTCAGCTTTTTTCAACTCTCACGCAATACATGAGCGTGAGCCATGGATATAGCACTATGGGTGGAATAGAATATGATGATGGAGGTTGTGTGGAGAAGACAAAAAAGGAGAAAGTCTCACATTGACGAGGCTAATCAACGTGCTATGGAGATGGCATCAATTGATGTCAACATGAGGAGTAGGGATTGCCATGCAATGGATGCACTAGAGCTATAAATGTATGAAAGCTCAACAAAAAAAACTAAGTGGGTGTGTGTCGGTATCAAAACCGGCGGATCTCGGGTAGGGGGTCCCGATCTATGCGTCTAAGGCTAATCGTAACAGAAGGCAAGGGACACGATGTTTTACCCAGGTTCGGGCCCTCTCGATGGAGGTAAAACCCTACTTCCTGCTTGATTGATATTGATGATATGGGTATTACAAGAGTTGATCTACCATGGGATCATACAGGCTAAACC
Source organism: Triticum dicoccoides (assembly GCF_002162155.2). Taxonomy (NCBI): domain Eukaryota; kingdom Viridiplantae; phylum Streptophyta; class Magnoliopsida; order Poales; family Poaceae; genus Triticum; species Triticum dicoccoides. The sequence goes on from NC_041381.1 coordinate 165,913,767, forward strand.
CTAGAAGCTAGCCTATGATTATTATGATTCTATATCTAAGGACTAAACTCTCCGGTTTATATAGACACTGGAGAGGGCTAGGGTTTACAAGGAGTCGGTTACAAAGAAGGAAATAGAATATCCGGATCGCCAAGCTTGTCTTCCACACAAAGGAGAGTCCCATCCGGACACGGGACAAAGTCTTGAGTCTTGTATCTTCACGGTCCAACAGTCCAGCCAAAGTATATAGTCTGGCTGTCCGAATACCCCCTAAGCCAGGACGCCCTCAGTAGCCCCTGAACCAGGCTTCAATGACGATGAGTCCGGCGCGCAGTTTTGTCTTTGGCATTGCAAGGCAGGTTCCATCTCCGAATACTCCGTAGTAATTATCAAACACTTGAATTGTGTCCGGATCTGCAAGATGATCTTCACAGCATAGCACTTCATAAATCTGATCTGCTGGCAATTTTTGCACGGCGTGCACCTGCATCGTGGCCCGGCCCAATACAAATTGGTTTTACTTGGCCTCCCCCAATACGCGTTGCGAGGCGGTTTTACTAGCACGCCTTGCCAGAGCAGAGATCGTGCTCCCCTTAGCATGGGATCTTCCATTAATATAGGCGCACGCGTCCCCATGACGTCTGTTGGTATGACTCTGTGTTTTTAGGTAAGTCCCGAGCGATTATGCTGGGGACGCTTGATATTCACCCCCTATATAAAGGGGCCGAGGCCTATCCCTCTTTTACACCACTCGTGCGCCTTTTCGCGAGTTCTAACACCCAAAGCCCAAGCTCAAGCACCTCAGATCCTTAAACATGCCCGGGTCCGACCTTCAAGGCCGGTGGGTGGCCTCCTCGGTTACACAGGAGGATATTGCGAAGCTTAGGGAGGTCGGATATCTGACCGCTAACATCAAGCACAGGCTTCCTGCTCCAGGGCAGGTCATCCCTACTCCCGAGCCCAACGAGAGCGTCGTATTTGTTTCCCACTTCCTCCGCGGCCTGGGCTTCACCCTTGATCCCTTTGTGAGAGGGCTCATGTTCTATTATGGGTTATATTTTCACGATCTAGCTCCGGACGCTATCCTCCATATCTCGTCGTTCATCGTTGTGTGTGAAGCTTTTCTCCACGTCACTCCACACTTCGGCTTATGGCTCAAGACCTTCAATGTGAAGCCGAAGATGATTGAGGGGCGACACGCGGAGTGCGGAGGTGCTGTAATAAGCAGGAATGCCGATGCCCCATGGCCAGAGGGCTCCTTCCCAGAGGTGTCCGATCTATGGCAGTGGAGGTGGTTTTACGTCACGGCTCCCAGAGGCACAAAGTGGGTGGCTACCCCCGAGTTCCGTTCGGGTCCTCCTTCTCAACTGGCGTCATGGACCAATATAGGATGGGATTGGGGGTCTGCTAGCGATGTACCAACACTGCAGAGCCGTATCCGGGAGCTTCTTGACCGGGACATTAGCCTTGTCAGCATAATTCAGGTAATGCTAATCCGACGGATGTTGCCGTGCAAACACCGACCTCTTCGGATGTGGGAGTTTAAGGAAGGTCTGTGGACTATTCTGCACTTCTTCGGCCTGATGCTCGAAGGGATGTGTAAATTATTCTTCGGACCACAAGTAAAGTGTCCGGATACCACCGAGGACGCGGGCCTGAGCTGCAATCGCCCAGATACCCAAGCAAGTAACCTAGAAACCGAACACTTCATCTATTTTTATCATAGCCATTATTCTGAGAATCCTCCGTGGCCAGGAGTGGCTCAGCAAGGCGGAGAGAATCAGGTGTCTGGCGCCACTTCCCGAAGGCTCGCCAAGTCCCACCATAGCCAAGATGCTTGGTCGTGTGCTAAGCAAAATGCCCTCAAGGAAAGATGAAGGGAAGAAAAGGGAAGCAGAACTTCACACATTGCGCATCCAAACCGGGGGAATTGCTACCTCCCCAAAGGAGGATAGTCGGGAAGGGGAATCTAAGGCCTCCTCCCCTCGCGGGAAGAAGAGGGCCGCCTCCGAAGACTTGGAGACGGAGGTGCCCAAACAGGGGAAGAAAGCTTCACCAGGGGGCCCTACCCCAAAGGGCGTCCTCACCGCGTCATGCCCGCCAACGGGCCAGCCCTCAGCCGAGCTGTAAGTTAATTGTAAATACGAAGGTACTGCTTTTCTCCGAGAACAATAACCAGGATCCATTCTTTGCAGTCCGGCTAGCAACTCTTCTCGATAGAGTTCATCTTCGGGGGATCTCCTTCCGGAGATGATGCAGAGTGAGACCCCACCAACCTCTCCGCCTTATGAGGCGGGCGACCCCGAGGTGTCGTCACGGAGGAGTCCGAATCTGCCGAAGCCAGAAGCTAATCCTTCGGCCGCCCTGAGCCCGGAGCGTTCGGCTCCCGAGGGGGCGATGAGAAGGGTCCGGCACAGTTCGGTGTCCGGCTGGACACACTGACGGGCCTTCTTGAGCGAGTTGCTCTCTCGGAGGAGCACCGTTCATTAATGAGCACGATGCTCGAGAAGATTTCCTCCGCCACAAGCGGGTTGAATGAAGCCTTTACGAGCCTGCTCAGAGGCTTTGAGGTATGTAATGAAAAATACGTAATTTTTGGTTGTGACGCACGCGCTAGGTGTGCTCCATATGGATAGTAGCCCCTGAGACTCTGGTTGCCCGCCCTAGGCGGGAAACGGAGGATCATATTGTTTAAGTAATGATTGTGATGTATTTATGCGCAGGTGTCTAAGGATCCGGCAGCCGACCGGTCCATTGAAGTTGCCGAACTAAGGAGGCAGATTGGAGCTATTGATGCCAATATCACACTGGTGAACGAGCGGCTTAACGAGTCACAAGGTATGTGCTCTGCTTTCCTTATTATTTTTATAGGAAAAACTGAGAGGGGCATAATGCTAATGTTATATGCTTGGACTACAGACAGTGCTGCTGCCGTGGAAGCCCTGAGGGCGGAACTTGCCCTGGCGAAGGAACATGCCCCGGTGAGCAATGCGGCTGCCCTGAAGGTGGCCGAAGAGTTGAGAGCTGAACAGGATGCTCGTCGCCGGAGCGAAGACAGAATAGCCGAAATGGCTGTGCAGCTAGAAAACGCCGCCAACCGGTATGAGCTTCTTGAAAAAGAAAATCATGCGAATAAGGCTGACCTGAAGAAGGCCCTTGATGCGGCCAAGGAGACGCATTCCGACCTTAGGGATGCGCGGGAGGAGCTTCGACAGGCTAGAGAAATCGCAGTTGGAAACCCCTATTTGTTGCGGATGAAGTTTTTAGATCCGAAGTACGCTCCTATGGATCGCCGCTGGAGTCCTGGGGACGCCTATGCGGATTTGTCGAAGAGTACGGCCGATGCAGCCAAGTTTTTTTAGGATCAAAAAGATGATGAAGTGGAAAAGTTGTTCTGGTCGCAGTTCAGCGCTCCAATGCGCAAATTGCCTTTGAGTGAGAAGATGGTTGCTGTGGCCGAGCTCCACAGACTGTCCAGTCTTGCAATGCAGTTTGTAATAGACCATCTATGGCCGAAGGGTCCTAAGCCGGACAATTATTTTGGTTTAGTGCAACAATTCCTTGGTGCCGTATCACGGATTGATGCCATGAAGAGGTCGGCATGCATGGAGGGTGCCCGAATGGCTCTTGCCCGTGTTAAAGCATACTGGACAGATATGGAGGCCACCGTCGTTGCGACCCAGAATCCGTGGGGGCCAGGATCCGGCCAAGCACATCTTGGAGCAGGCAGCAGAAGGTTCTCTCTTAATAGAGGCTCAGTGCTCGAAGAATGTCATGTTCGAGTGACGAATCATGTCATTGTAAAAACAATGTTATTTTGATTATGAGGCTATATTTATACTTTTTGCTTGAAAGTATTATTGTGCCTCCTGTGTGGCCGTTTATATATATATATATATATATATATATATGTGTGTGTGTGTGTGTGTGTGTGTGTGTGTGTAATCTGAAAGTTAGCAGTCGTTGGCTTCAGCCCCCACGCGTACAATGCGGGGGTGTTCGTGAAAAATATGCGTAATCACACTTGATCCAACATCTTGGTCCATTAAGGAGGTGATCGCACGTCGAACCAGGCAACTGGACTATATAGCTGTAACACTTCCACTTAGCCATAGGAGTTTGATGGTGGGGCTACTATGTAGCCCCTGGTACCTTTGCGTGCACCCGAATACGGGCGCGCGTGTACATGACCGGAAAACAGTCCCTCGTTAATGCGGCAGAATCCTAAAGATTCCGATAAGTCTTCCAGTGGTTGAACAGTCTCTCGCTATATCATGACAGTCAGTTTTCGGCTTTCTCTACTGAGGTGCTCATCCGGAATAACCAGGGTACAATTGCAGTAGTTCTCCTTTGGCCGCCTTAGCCGATAAGAACGGAACGTAAGGTGGCGAACCCAGGAGCCGGGCAAACCCACCATTTGACCAAAGGCATGATTCAGAGCTGATGCATATAAGGCCAAACTCGCGACGCGAACACTCCTGAAGGTATTCGGACTTTATAACATATACTGAGCTGAGTAACGCCCTTTATTATGAACCTTGTATTCCCAGGTACGTGCATTAGTCTGTCGTGGCGAAATGCCAATAACGGCAGTATCCTCTGTGGGTGTAGTACCCATGGGATGTGTAAGCAACAAGAGACAATAAAGAAGGTTTACACAGGGGCTTAATCTAAAGAGAAACCTTTGAGCGGGGCCCTGCTGCACGTCTGCACCTTTGTCCCCGTTGTGCCGTGTCCTGGGAGGGTGTCGCACAAATGATATCTGTAAAAAGAAAAAATCATGTAGAAGAGTATGACGTAAGCATGCGAAAAGTTGGCTATCACTAATGGATAGTAAAAGACATTGGCCTGTTAATAAGGTCAGGCCAGGAATTGGGCTTTATTAATTATCTATAGCCCCTGGTGTCCTCTATGGGATTACATGTGTGGCGCCTAGATAAGGTTTATCTGGGCTGCCAGACTTGTCTAACCGTGTCCGTGGTCTTAACGACCAGTCATGTTTTCAGGTATAAGAGGCCGCTTAAAGTCCGGCGGCTGGAGCCGTCGCATATTCTTCCGCGCGTAAGGAACGCTCTGTGTTTCCGTTAACGGTGATGATGCCATGTGGACCAGGCATCTTGAGTTTAAGGTAGGCGTAGTGTGGTACCATGTTGAAGCGGGCGAAGGCCGTTCTCCCAAGCAATGCATCATAGCCGCTTTGGAGGGGAGCGATGGTGAAGAGTTGTTCTTCGCTTCTGGAGTTGCCTGGGGAACCATGAGTCGCATGGATCATGTTTAACGTTTTTCCTCTGGCGGGAATTTTTTCTGTCCCCCAGTGTTCGGCTGGCGAGTCTCATCCTCGTCTTCACTTGGTGTTTCCCTTCCCTTGTGTTCGACATTTAATTTGCCGGCCTGCTTAAAGACCCAGCATTCTTTGTGAGTGTGGTTCGCAGGTTTTTCGGGGGTGCCATGGATTTGGCACAGTCTGTCTAGGACTTTGTTCAGGCCGGACGGTCCTTCTTTGCCGCTTTTAAGTGGCTTCTTTTGTGGAGAGGGTCGAGAGCCCCTGAATCCGGTGTTGACCATTGTGTTGTCCGGACTTTCTTCCTTGTTTTGACGTTTGTTTTTGTTACGCCGTGGCCTCCCGTTGCCATCCCTGATTTCGGATGTACTTGGGTCGCTGGTGCCTTTACAGGCCAACTAGCTATCTTCGCCTACGCAAAAACGGGTCATAAGGCTTGTTAAGGCTGCCATTGTCCTTGGTTTTTCTTGGCCGAGGTGTCTGGCGAGCCACTCATCCCGGATGCTGTGCTTGAAGGCTGCTAGGGCCTCAGCGTCCGGACAGCCGACAATTTGATTCTTGTTAGTGAGGAATCTATTCCAAAGTTTGCGGGCGGACACTCCGGGCTGTTGAATTATGTGACTTAAATCGTCCGCATCCGGAGGCCGGACATAGGTCCCTTGAAAATTGGCCCTGAAAGCATCCTCGAGTTCCTCCTAACTTCCAATTGAATTTTCGGGGAGGCTTTTCAACCAGTGTCGAGCTGGTCCCTTCAACTTGAGGGGAAGGTATTTTATGGCGTGTAGGTTGTCCCCATGAGCCATGTGGATATGCAGGATAAAATCCTCAATCCAGAGCCCGGGGTCTGTCGTTCCGTCGTATGCCTCTATGTTCATAGGTTTAAAACCCTGTGGAAATTCATGGTCCAGCACCTCTTCGATGAAGCACAGGGGGTGAGCAGCCCCTCTGTATCTGGACGTGCTGTGGCATGCCGTCGGCTATTGTTGTGTCTGGTGCTGATTCTGAACTGGTATCCGATCGGTATGATCGTTTTGGTGACCATAGTCCTGCGCCGGGGTATGTCCTTTAGATCCATAGATGGACCTAGCCGCGCCGGCCTTTTTATCCAGGAGCTCGCATAAATCGTGTGCAGCGTCGATAGCTGCTCTATTGCGGTTACGAAGTGGTTTGTCCGGCCTCCTGGCCGTATTGTTCTTTGGTGGAACAGCCTCATCATCGAATTCTGGCAACAACTTGCGTTTTGGATAGCTCTTTGTGTGGCGATCATCACCGTACTTTTCTTCAGTCTCTAGCACTTTATTCCATCTGCGATTGAGCATTTCCTGTGCGGCCTTAAGCCATTGTCGTGGTATTCTCATAGGGAGTGTAAGACGACATATGCCACAAGGTGGCTTCGTGTGAGGGCAAGACTGCTGCTAATAGGCCCGGGAGCGGGTATGCGAATAGCACGTGGTAGTTTACCCAGGTTCGGGGCTCTCCGGAGAGATAATACCCCTACTCCTGCATGTCTGAGTATATGTAGTATATCTGGTATAGAGTGCTCCTGGAACTGTGTCTAAGCTCAGTGCCATAGGCATCTGGCTTTGTATATGCCTCATATGTAGCATGCTAGTGGTCGGCCTTGCTCATGGCCGTGAGCATGTGTGTGCTCAAGCGTGAGTGCATGTGAGAATGGGGGAGTGGATGGATGGATAGCTAGCTTATACATTGTGGGGGTAGCTTAGGAAGTAAGCTATGTAGGTATGGTAGCTAGCTAGCTAGTCGCATGGTGAGATGTCACACTTGTCCCCTGGGTCACTTCATGAATAGTGCCCAGGGACAAGTGTCACTGTACATGATGGCTGGGGTGACACATGAATAGTGCCTGGGTATGGCCATCTCATCGGTGTCGGGTCGGGCTATAGTCGGCAGCCGGCTGATTGGCGTAGTCGGCAGCCGGCTGGTCGGTGCAGTCGGCAGCCGGTAGCCTGCCGGGCAGAGCAGTCGGACGGGGAGCCGGCAGGCACAGCCGGGCAGTAGGACTGAGGGGCTTTGCTAGCCCCGATGTCTTGATTTATTGTCTTGCCGTCTTCGGGGTACCCGTGGCCAATTACTCCGACGGTAGCCCCCAAGCCTCCAGGAAACTTGGCAAAGTTGGGCGGAGGTTTTTTGGCGGGTGTTCGCGGAAATGATCATGCAAAAGACAAAGTTTGTCCATGCAGATATATCAAATGAATGTTTTTAGCATTGCAAGTTTTATGCGGAGGGTGCCGACTCGGTTTCGTCCGAGCCTCCTTCAATCTTTTTCGTGTTCCCTCCGCTTTTTGGCTTGTGCTCTCGCTCGCCGGACAGCCACTCCGCGGTCTGTGGCTGAGAGTGGGCCGCGAAGTGGAGTGCACAGTACTCAAACTCTGGGAGCGGATTTAACCGAGCAGATACTCATAAAAGAAACGGTCGGGTCGCCCGAAGTGTTTCTCTTCCTGGACATTTTTCGCGTGGGGTGACCTCCAGCTTTTGCTCTCGCTAGCCGGACAGCCGCTCTGCGGTCTATGGCTGAGAGGTGGGCCTTTGGTACTGCGTACGCTACTAAGCCGTCTGCAGGAAAAAATGTCTCAGGCCAAGCGGCCAGCCCCCGGGCCAACTCTGTTTGGCACCGGGGCGAATAGTGGTGCAACTGTAATAAAATGTAGAGATAGCCCCCGAGCATCGTTCGGGGTTATCCGTAATTGCGTGATGCAAAAAATATGCGGGTGAGGAGCTCACATTGATTTTCGTGTAGCCGAGGTGGAGTTTGCCGAAGATAGCCGGCGTGGCTCGGTGCTCGCGGAGTGCGCCAGCGCACCCGCTGGGTGTAGCCTTCGAGCCCCCGGGTGCTCAAAGGTGGGTCCCGGCAGGTCAGGCTCAACCGACCAGGCGCCGAGGCATCTTGCAGCGCCCTTTTTCTTCTTCTGCTGGTTGCTGGCAGCCGGAAAAACTCTTCTCTTGTGTCTTGTTTTTGTTTCTTGGAATCTTCCGTGGGGGCGCGCCAGCGCACCCATTGGGTGTAGCCCCCGAGATTCGGACCAACTGTTGAGCAGTCAGGCCAGATCTCCTGACAACTACTTTGTCTTCTTCCTCGTGGGGCGCGTCAGCGCACCCGCTGGGTGTAGCCCCCAAGATTCGGGCCGACTGGTGAGCAGTCGGGCCGGATCTCCCGGCAACTACTTTGTCTTCTTTCTCGCGGGGGCGCGTCAGCGCACCCGCTGGGTGTAGCCCTCGAGATTCGAGCCGACTGCTGAGCAGTCGGGACGGATCTCCCGGCAACTACTTTGTCTTCTTTCTTGCGGGGGCGCGTCAGTGCACCCGCTAGGTGTAGCCCCCGAGATTCGGGTCGAGGCCCGACCGGCCAGGCATCGAGGCGGACAGGCAGCCAGGTCGCGTCTAGCCGTTCGAGTGGCGAAGCACGCGGACGGACAAACGTACATTATTTCTTTTCTTCTCTTTGTCCCAGCCGACCTCTTTCTTTCTTTCTTTTTCAGCACCTGGCCACACAAGTAGCCGGCCACCACGCAATCAGCCTCTTCATTCTTTCTTTCTTTTTTTCCAGCACCCGGCCAAGCGAGCAGCCGGCTGTTGACTTTTCTCTCTTTTATCAGCCGGCAGGAGCAGCCGGGCTCTTCTAGCCGGGCCCCCTCCCCGCCTTATGGACAGCCGCTCAGCGAAGGCCATGGCTGAGGCGGGAGCGGCCGATGCAGCCGCGAGCCGGCTTGGGGCGCGGACGGCCTCCGAGGGGCGTGGCGCAACCGGCCACGAGGTGCGCAGGCGGATCAGGCCACGAGGCGGGGCAGGCGCCAAGGCGCGGACGGAACCGACCCGGAGGCGGGGGCGCTTGGGCCAGAGGTCGGCGGGGTGGAGGCCGACACGAGGCGGCGCGAGGGAGCAGAGGCCAGCACGGGGATGGCCGGCCCTGGGGCCGGATGCAGGCGCGCGCAGGGGCCGGAGCCGGCCTTGTCCAGCC
>NC_041381.1:165923134-165930055 GCF_002162155.2 Triticum dicoccoides
GGGCGGAAGTCGGCGTAGAGCTAGTAGGCAGCCGGGCGGCACGGCCGGCGGCGGCGCGGGAGGGAGCCCGTCGTGGGCGCAGTCGGCTGAGCCGGGCTGGGGCTGCGGCCGGCGCGGACGCGCGCTCGCGAGGCGCAATCGGAGGCGAGGCGAGGCGGAGGCCGGAGCAGCGACGCGAGCGAATGCACGGATGACGCAGCTGGTCACGGAGTGGCGGAGGCGGCGGGGAGAGCAGAAGCCGGCAGCAACTTGTGCGAGGTCGGGGGGAGCGAGCGCTGTGGGAGGGGGCGAGCGCACACCCGCGAGCACGCGGCCGCAAGCAGGGCCGCGCGGGGCTATGCGGAGGATTGGGCGACCGGCGCCCTAGGGCAGCAAGGGGCAAGTAATGGCGGGAGCAGAGGAGCTCGCTGGCGTGTGCTCGCGCATGCGGATGGACGTGCAGCGGAGCAGAGCATGGCAGCGGGCAGAGCGGAGCCGGAGCAAGGTTGAGGAGTGCGCGGAAGCGGCACGGCTGGCCGGAGCGAGTCTCTGAATGGCTAGAATCCGGGCAGCATCCATCTCAGCATCCGACCAACGTATAAGCAGAACATGGCCATTGTTTGACTAGTGTACGGGAGGCCTGCTCCGGTGCTCCCCCCTAACCTAATTTCGGAGGGGTATTTTTGTCCCTACGAGTTTGTTTTTTCCTGGCCCGCCGTAGCCCAGATCCAAGCCCTGTCTAGCCCTGCCAAGCCCTGTATAGCCCAGACTGTATACATACAGTACCTGGTCCGAAAAAAAACATCACACGACCCCACGACCACGTAGGACCTGCCGGATCCAATCATTCATGCAGCTCCATCAATCTCGCGAGCATTCACGCAGCTCCATAATTCACACGGTAGATCTCCAGTGTCGCGCGGCTATCTCGTCGCCGGCGATCTCGTCGGACAGCGGGCGCGGCAACATCGTGAATCTCCAGCGCTCACAGGTACCGCATCCTGCATCCCCTCGCACCCCTATAGTCTCGCTCGCGGCAACATCGAACGAACTGCCGTCGTCAGATATAGTGGTTAGCCTAGCGGGGAGGGTAACCTACCTACCCGGCGGCGCATGCAATCGTGGATCTTGTTCTGGTAGTGCTGCTCCTCGTGATCTGGGTTTCTTCAGTGTAGGATTCACGTAGCGTTGGTTGCCGTCGGCTGTGTCCACCAGGACTATCATTATTTGATGTGGCGGCTAACCTAGGTATCTGGCGGCAGAGGTAATCACAGATCTAGCTAGGTTTTGTAGTGCTGCTCCTCGCGATTGAAAGTGATCACGACGGGTGCCGTGGCCATCTTCCTGGCTTGGTTTGGCAGATCTGAACGACCTCGGTTGGGGTTGTTTACAGAACATCCGTGATCGTTAGCTATGTGTTGATATTTCATCATTGATAATGTTTTCATCATTTGTTGTAGGAAATGGCGGACGAGGAGTTAACTGATATGATGGTAGACATGGAGTTTGGAGAACTGATGAAAGACTGGATAGAAGATTGGTCAGATGATGACAATTCAGATCTTGGAAATCAGTCAGAGAATGGGAATGAATGGGAAGATTTTAATGTGAGTGGCATTACCATGTTGTAATTTTTTGGTGCCATCGTACAACATTATATTTTTGTGTCGAAAATTTGTAGATGGATGAGCATGATGATGGTTAGGAAAACAATTCGGAGCTCTCAAATGAAGATTACATTAGTCAGGTACGTAAGTGAAAAAATTTATTGGCATGCAAATTGAATTCATTCTGGAATATTATATGATAAGTAATTATGTATTTGTGTTGTATTTTTCAGTTCATTTCTGAATGTCATAATGCATACGACTATTACGGTGAATCCGACGCGGAGACATGCCTTAACGACGAATCATTAGATGCACCTGATTCTGGGTATTCGCAGTCGTTGGTCACCATGAGTGAGGTATTTGTGTAATCAATGTTCTATGAAAGTAATGTTAAACCATACAAAACAGTTTTCATGGCTATGTTTTGATTGTGTAGGTGACAGATGATGGTGGGGTAATGAATGTCGAAGATACTGCCAGTGCAGATGATAAGAGGGATATGTTCATGCAGATAATGGACATGACTTTTATGACTCAGGATGTTGCGTATGATTTCTACAACAGCTATGCTAAAGCTAATGGTTTCAGCATTAGGAAGAATAAGGTCAGGTATACCACAACCGAGGCACATCTTATGCGTTATAGGAGGTTTGTTTGTTCCAGACAAGGGAAACGTGACAGCAAGTTGCTAACCGAGGAAGGGCACAGCCGTCGGCTCAGAGCCGAGACACGCTGCTTTTGTGAAGCACACCTGACTGTCAAGCTTGACCAAAAGCGTGGGGTTTGGTATGTTGCAAGTTTTGAGGACAAGCATGGCCATATGTTGGCAGGACCGGACGAGGTACCTTTTCTTTGGTCCCACAGAAAAATCAAAGAGTTTCAGAAGCATGAGATAATGTCCATGGGAGCTGCAGGGATTAGAATTCACGACATGATGGATTCCCTCATCAGCAAACATGTATGGCATGGCGGTGTTGGTTTTACCAGGCGTGAAATATACAACCTTTGTGCCAGGGAGAAGAGGAAGTTGCTTTCAAAAGGTGATGCTGCCACAGCCATAGGCATCATGGCCAGTAGGAAACAGAGGGATCCTAGCTTCTTTTTCGAGTACATGCTAGATAAGGAAGGACACTTGAATAGGATGTTCTGGTGTGACTCCCAGTCTCGTCATGACTATGAGGACTTTGGCGACGTGCTTGTATTTGACAGCACGTACAAGATGAACCGCTATGGTATGCCATTCATACCTTTTGTTGGTCTTAACAATCACCAGAAGACCATTGTTTTTGGTTGTGCCATAGTTTCGGACGAGACCGAACAGACATACGTGTGGCTGCTGCAGACTTTTTTGAGGTCCATGTGTCAAAAGATGTCGAAGAGTGTAATCACAGACGCCGACGCTGCGATGATCAAGGCAATTCGCGAAGTCTTGCCAGACGTGTGGCACCGTATATGTACGTGGCATATAGAAAAAAATATGAAGATTCACCTCAGTCCCAAGTCCTTGAAGGAGTTCTGAACTCTTCTGTACTATAGCACGTCCACGGCCACGTTTGAGGAGAGATGGCATGCGTTTACCAAAAGATGGCAGTTAGAAAAAACAGTAACATGGTTGAGACGGATGTATAAGAAGAGGAGACTGTGGGCCGCGGCTTATCTGACAAAGGGGTTTTGGCTTGGCATGAAAAGCAACCAGTGGAGTGAAAGCCTAAACTCATGCCTTCACCTCCACCTAGATGGTGAAATGACCCTGGTGGATATGATTTTGCATTATGAGAACACCGTTGAACGTATTCGTGAAAACGAGGCGCGAGATGACTGCACGGCCTCACAGAGTTTACCGGTGCCAGTTACTACATCGAGGGAACTTGAGATAGCTGCTTCTCATGTCTTCACTCCAGCAAACTTCTATATGTTGCAAGAAGATCTTAGAAAAATTGATGGCATGGAGATTGTAGAAATTAAGCTGGGAGATGGATCACAGCAGTACATCGTGGCCTGGAAGAATAACCGGAATAGTCGTTTTTGGGTGGAGTATACAGCAGTAAATTCTGCAAAACCTATACAGTGCAGCTGCAGAAGAATGATTCGAAAGGGTCTACCTTGCAAACACATATTCCACGTACTGAAGTACTTGAACATATCTGAAATACCAAAGTGTTTAGTTCTTCTTCGGTTCACGAAACAAGCAAGGTTGGGACTGCCCACGAGGCGCACAAGCGATCTGTTGGGATATGGTTGGACTGGGGCAGAGGAAAGAATGAAATATAGCCAGGTTAGTGTGTTAGCGTCAGAAGCTATGCATGCGGCATGCAAACACCCAGCTTTGTGGGATCAGTTACAGGATAGTTTGAAGGCTGTGATAGCTAAGAGTCATGAGTATGATCTGCTACAGGGAAATTTGAGCAAGAATATAAATGACTTCAGTAAGTGTGCAGTTGAATATGTAGACGATGGTGAAGGCAACATGGTCGCAGTTAAAGATCCTATGAAAGTGTCAAGCAAAGGTGCAACGAAGGTAGATGAGAACCGCCCTGTCTCGAAAAATGGTAGACCACTCTCTTTTGATGAGTTGAAAACCTGGTGCGGCGCTTGCAAATTTCTAGGACACACTAAACGTAGCAAGAAATGCAAACTAAATCAGAAGTAAGTGTTTGTATGCATTCTGGATTATTGAAAAATTTATCGTTCATAAACTTATATTGTCTTCTATGATGTGAAGAACAGTGGAGAAGGAAGAAGTGCAGAACACTTGCTTCAATATTTTACTGATGAATCGAGTGAATAGGGCAGTATATCCTTTTCACATTATGTCATCAATTTTAGTTCGACGTTTAACATCGTGTTTGGATCCTATATATATATATCTTCCATACCTAAATACCTAGCCCCCAATACTAGATTTGTGTACACATGCGTGCTTCCAATCAAAATTGTGTGGCATCAAGTAATCACCTAACTTACCACTCCCCACCACACATTCACCCACCTAAATAAACAACAAAATCGGACCTAAATAAATTAGTTATAAATTAGAAAGAATATTGTACATTTCCCCTCCCCGCGTCCTAATTGCCATTAAATCACCTAACTTACCACTCCCCATCACACATTCACCCACCTACCTCGCGCGCCGGTTCGAACTCCCCTTATCCCCACCTACCTACAGTAGATCGAGAAAACCACTGCCGGCGACCGCTACAGCCGCCTCCATGGAGAAAAGCCTCGGCTGGCAGAGAGCGATGATGAAGCTCGCCGGCGATGACAAGGGGTGGCGCGCCCAGTTGGCGGAGGTGTGCGGCTGGTTCCCTAGCACGGAGATGTTGGTCAACCACGCGCGTGGCCTCGTCAAAGTCCTCACCGACACCGAGAAGAAGCGCGCCTTCCCCTACGGCTGCGGCGTCCCGCCGGCTCTCCTCCTCGTCTGGGCAATGCGAGAGGCCATGCTGAGCGACTCCCCTGTTCAGCGCACAAGGTGGTGGATGTACCGCTCCACCATCATGACGCTGCGGCCAGATCCAGCACGCGTCGCGTCGAGGGCGGAGCACGTCTACGTCGAGCTCGCTCTCCCTGCGCCCGTCAGCCCGGACTACCAGTTCCGCCACGTGCCAAAGCCAGTCCTGCCATTGGGCTCTGACATCATGGAGGACAACGTGGATGAGGTACTGCTCATCCCTGATGACCCTGAGGAGGGCAAGGAGGATGCCGTGCAGATGGTAGCGTCGGTCGCCGTCGAGGGTGGAAAAACAATGCCCATCAACGTCGAGCTCCTTCCCCTGCACCCTGACATAGTGAAGGTGGAAGAAGAGGAGGTGGCTCAGGATCAGGTGGCTCAGGATCCAGTGGCGCAGCTGTCGAACAGGACGGCGGTCAAGAAGAAGGCTTCTCCGTGTGTGGTGCGCTGCTCATGCCGCCTCAAATTTCTGAAGAAGTGAAGATGGGCACAGTTGCTGAAGGAGGAGGAAGCTGCTGGTTATCTTAGGTATGTTGTTATATGTTTTAGCATATAAGTTTGTTGTTCTCCTAATTGCTACTGGGCTCCTTCAGCTCCATGCTTGCTTTTGATGTAATAGTGATCGATGTAGGGTGGATTGTGTCGTAGCTTGTGAACTTGTTTGGGTCATTGCGCGGTTTGGCTGGCCTGTGTTGGCCTTCTCTTTTTAGAGTGAACTTCGTTCTGAACTTTCGTGGTTTTCAGTAATGAAAATCGGAAGGGGCAAGCCCTTCTTTGATAAAAAAATTTGGGCTTGATGTTGGTTAGGTGTGCTTTTCTCCAGGTAATTATATAAGTTATGGAATCGGTACGGTTTGGTCTGGTTCTTTGTGGCTAAAGAACTGAATATCTACTGCCTAGCCTAAGTGTGAAGTTCAGTTAAATTTTCAGAATATTGAATATGTACTGTTGTTTTGCTTCAGTGTTGAATCAAATGTGTAGGTGCTGCTAGATGTTGCTCCTATGTTGCAACAAGACAATGAACTAGGCTAGGTTTTCAAGGTTTTACATTTTTTTGATTTTTTTTTGAATTGATACTGCCCTCTAGACTGGTTGCTCAAAACATCAGTCTATACCTCAAGGGGGCCTTGTAAAATATTCTTTTTCCAAATTTTATTTGATAGCCATGTTTGGCACATGTGGGCCACCATGTACAAGAAAATTTGGATGATTTGGAGGTGGTGGAAATAATCACCTATGTTCAAAAACTGGCTTAAGTTAGACCAAATGGCCCCTCCGGAATGCGGTGATTTTTTTCGACCACCTCCAAATCACCTCTATTTTGGCACACATGACCTATTGCACAAACTAGGCTAGGTTTTCAAGGTTTTATATTTTTTGATTTTTTTTGAATTGATACTGCCCTCTAGACTGGCTGCTCAAAACATTGGTCTATACCTCAAGGGGGCCTTGTAAAATATTCTTTTTCCAAATTTTATTTGATAGCCATGTTTGGCACATGTGGGCCACCATGTACAAGAAAATTGCACAAACTGGCTTAAGTTAGACCAAATGGCCCCTCCGGAATGCGATGATTTTTTCGACCACTTCCAAATGACCTCAACTTTGGCACACATGATCTATTGCACAAACAAAGGTGGGTTTCCAAGGTTTTATATTTTTTTGAATTTTTTATTAATTTATAAGGCCCTCTAGACTGACTGGTCAAAACATCGGTCTATACCTCAGGGGGGCATTGTAAAATATTCTTTTTCCAAATTTTCTTTCATAGCCATGATTGGCATATGTGGGTCACCATGTTTAAGAAAGTTTGTGTGATTTGGAGGTGGTGGGAAAAATCACATTTGTTTTCAAAAACTGGCTTAAGTTAGACCAAAT